>NC_090938.1:68455740-68585528 GCF_040938575.1 Ambystoma mexicanum
AGCAAATTCTTTGATTTTTTTATTTCAGGCATCTCTCTGGATGCTTCTTTATTAAGTTTCCTTTTTTCATTTTCCGAAATATGAACAAGTGCTGTATATCAGACATTGTACCTTGCCCCATTAGTCCCTGCGCCGCTGGAGCAGTGCAATGCGATTCCAGCAACTTTGTCACCTGAGCCACTGGTTCACAGGCGGACAGGCTTTCAGTCTCGGTTCTACAAATATTATATACGGCTGTCGACGACGAGTTGGAAGAAGTAGCAGACTGTGCCGTTCGCTGAGTCCTGAATATTTTAGAATTACCCAGAGTTTTTCATTAGCCTGGGTTAGGGAAACCTCTATACAATCATCATTCATGGCACCAGAAGAATCCGGAATCTGTGAAACAGATGTCCCTGCTTTCCTGTTTTGAAACAAAGGACTTTAATTGAAGCAGTTCCAGCACTGAGGTCAGTAGGCATTTGTTATCTGCCCTTTCCAGATTTGGAAGGTAGTCCACTCACCTGTGACTTCAACTGTTGTCTGGTACACGACATCGGGAAAAATCTCACTGATTGCATTGTGGGGTCCATAGCGAGGCTGACACACCTGAGCTGAAACCTTCTCCCTCGCTCTCCGAGGCCTCCCAGGCAACAAAGCCAACACTCCTGCACACTCTTGTATGGATTAAACCCAGAGGCTTTTCAAACAGGAAGATTATTTGGAGCAGCAGAGAGAACCTTGAAGCTACGTCTGGACCTGCTCTATTACCGAGATGCACAACGCATCTATGATGGGATGCTCAAAAAGGGACTGCAAGGTCCATAATGCAACAGACCAGGAAAATACCACACTTGCAGGGGAATTCCTTCCATAATCAGGTTCGGGTGGTGATACATTTACTAAAATGTCTATGAACCACGGAGATCCGAAAATGCACTCATTCACTGGCAGATTTGCCAGTGGATTAACATCAATTCCCCCCACAGAAACCCCCCACACACCCCATTCTTGCAGCTGCCTGTTTCAATCGCATGGATAGTTCTCGGATGTCCAGCCACTCCCAGCTGCATTCCCTTTCAATGGCATCTTGAAGCAGCTTATATCAATCCCCTTGGCAGCATGTGGCCAAGAGACAAAGAAGTGAACACAATTGTTTTGGAACCTCTTCAGCCTTCTGGTTACGGGCCAACGCTTCACCAGGAGGCCACCGAAATGGCAGCAGTCACCCTTTACAAGAGGCTATACATTAAACCTCTGACTATACCCTACTGAGATTGTTGGTAGGGTGGGGCGTGGATTGTTCTAGCGATGCCATAATCCAGAGTCTGAAAATTGGACTCATCTGGCCATGAGTTAATTCCTGATGAGTTCATCTGCTGGCAAACATATGAATATGGCATTATTGGTAATTAGAACCTATGGGCGCTGCATACACCAATTCCACCTTTAAATGTGCCCTAAAACAGCTTTTATTTGTAGTTTCCTCTTTTGCTGTTCTCTGTGCCTGTTGGATACTTAATGACAAGGTACCTTTGGTGGAACAATCTGGGTTTAGGTCACACTATGGCTTAAAAGTGAAATGCTCAAGATTATGGACAACAGCAAGGTCGGCAAGGTCGGCAAGGTCGGCTTCTGATGTTGTTAGACCTATCAGCGGCCTTCAAACTTGATGACCATAGAAGGCTTATAAGTCATCTGAAAATCCTTGCTGGCTGCTCCAATGAGGCTTCCATCTGTACTGAATCCTTCTTGCAGAATAGAATGTCTAAAGTTGTCTGGGGTGAAACTCCATCTAAGCCAGAGAGGTTACAGTACTGTGTGCCACACGGTGCCTGCCTCTCACCAGCCTCTTTTTAAAAACAAAACTATATTTATTCAAGCACATTCAATTACAGTTCCAAATCTGGGTGCTTAGCATATTCGTATTTAAAAAATAGCAATTAAGTTTACAAGTGAGCAATATCAGGACATCCAGTACTTTCCGCTTCGGAATCAGTCCCACACAAATACAGTCTGAATGAAGCCCACTTGTCCTTAGGACTGCATGATGAGGATACAGATAGAACAAATCTCTCTTCACATTTGTTAGCATATGTTAGTTCATATAGCCAGTCCTCAAAGCTAGGTGCATTCCTAGATTTCCAACCTTTTAACATACACTTTTTCGGAACTGCGCAAGCAACATTGAACAATCTTCTCGTAGTCTCTGAGGTTTTCCCAATGTCTCCAAACAAGTATTTGAGTGGGGGGAGTGAAGGTGGGATATTCACCATGTCATTATAGCTTTGGCTACATTACTCCAAAATGTCATGACCAAGGGGCACAACCAGTGGAAGGCATCCGCATGTGGGCTCCCGCACTTCAAGCAGTCGCCTGTGCAATCTGCAGTGAATTTAGCCATTTTGGCCAGTGTATAGTGTAGTTGGTTCAATGCCTTAAATTGGATCAGGCGCAGCCCCACATTCAGGGATATTGACTTAGTCAGTTGGCAGTATTTGCTCCATTTCTCCTCACTTATTGTAAGTCCCACGCATGTTTCCCCACATTTCTTCAATGTTATTGTGAGGGGGAAGGTGTGTTTGTATCAGCCTGTATAATCTGGACACCCGCATCGCGTATCATCTATTGACACAATGGCACCAGTGCAGCTAAGCGTCTCACATGCTGCTTGGAATGACGGCCATCTTTTCCCGAAAGCAGCTCGCATTCGGTGGTATTGAAGCACTTCTTATTGTCCTCTCCCTAAAGAGTCATGAAATTCATCTAGGTATACAAATCTCCCATTTGGATAGATATTGCCAATTGTCATTTGTGCTAGAGGATCCCATGATTTCTTAAGCATCACATCAAATGTGGTGGAGATGCCTGGATAATTCCACAGAGAAACCTCCCAGTTATAGGGAGTATCTAACGCAATCTTCCGAAAATGCGCGCCCATGCATTAGTATGCACCTCTGTGTCCCCAAACCTGTACCAGTAACCTGCAAATTGGGCCTGTGATGTCAAGTGGTATAGTTCAAAATCTGTTGCTGCTAGTCCCCCTTATTCATATGGTTCCAACAGTTTTTGCCAGCTAATTCTCACTACCCCGGTATCCCAAACAAAAATGGAAGCTAACGATTTCAATCTGATGAAGAATTCATGCACAGGCCATAGGGAGACATTGTCAAAGAAATACAATAACTTCAGGAAACTATCATCTTCAGTAGAGTTACCCACCCATACAATAAAATTTGGAGTTTTGCCCATAGTAGTAGCTTGGTGGACAGTTGTTGAAAGTAGGATTCGTAATTGTCTGTGTACAACGAGTGTCGGCTACCCGACCCCATGATACCCATGTATCTGAAGTGTATTGGAGACCATTTGAACCCCTCTAGGTTAGGGGGCTGGACTGTGGGCGGTGTAATGAGAAACTGTTCTGACTTAGCGTTGTTTTTTTAAATATCTAGAGTAACGTACAAGTGTATGGATATCGTTAATTATTGGAGCAAGATTGTGTTCATGATCATGTGCACATAGCAAGGTTTCATCAGCGTATAAAGAGATCATCCGAGGCGGTTGCTTTATTCTTATTCCCCTATGCCTGTGTAACATCCTGACCAGCACCGCCATTGGCTCGAAAGTAAAAGCAAACAATAACGGGGACAAGGGGCAATCCTGCCTCGTGCCTCTGCCAAGGGAGAATAATGCCGACAGAGTTTGATGTGTTAGAACTCTTGCTCCTGGGCCAGAGTACAACAGTTGGATGCAGTTTAGGAAATATGGGCCAATTCCAAAACATCGCAGCACTGAAAATAAATAGTGCCATGAGACAGAGTCAAAATCCTTTTCGGCATTTAAAGCGGCCACTACCGCCCTAGCATGGGCGTTCGCCTGCGCCATCACACACAACAAGTGACACAAGCTGTAGCTCTTGTGGGTATGAAGCCTGACTGATCAGGGTGGACCAACTGGGGCATGACCCTGAGTAATCTTGTGGCAAGAATTTTCGTTAATATTTTAGCGTCCCTATTGATAGGTGGCCAAGTCCTTGGAAGGTCTGTGCGGTTTAAGTAATACAGTGATAGTGGTCTAGTGGTCACACGCATAGATTGTGGGAGTGTCCATTGCTCCATGGACTCTTCCCATACCTTTAGTAGCCAGCTCCCGTTGGAACTCCATATAAAGTTCTATCCCCAATCTATCTGACCCGGGAGCCTTCCCTGCAGCTAATGATTTAATTTCTTCTTCAATTTCATCGAGCATTAAGGGTTGTTCCAGGGTTAGCATAGTCTCATTCGGTAATGTCGGCAACTCTATTGTCATTAGATATCGGGAGAGATCTCCCTCTGTGAACTCATCATGATTTGAGTATAGGCTAGAGTAAAAATGTGTGTATGGGACCACTAGGGGGCATGGACAGCGATGGCCGCCTAATCCACGGCTACCGCCCCGAAGGGGATTCCAGAGATGAAAGAGAGCATTTCCATATCCTTTTACCAGATGAAAAAGACAGAAGACGAGCACTAAAGCCGGTGAGCCTGCACAGATATCCAGAGAAGGAAAGCTGGGGGCGATTTTGAAGTCAAACTACAGATGGTGTGTGAGCACTCCCCTCTCTCACTCGGCGCCGGCAGCAGAGGCCCACAGAAAAAAGGTGCCAACCCACCGGCAACAAGCCAAGTGACCGGAATCTGCAGGGAGGATCCTGTCCAAATCACCAGCGCCCCCCCATAAAGAAGCAGCCCGCCTCCAGTCTGGGGCAAGGCCCGCTCCTGGGAAGCCCCAGGCCACAACGAGAAGTAAGACGCCAGCAGCGTGAGTGAGGGTTGTGGCACACAGAGGATCCCAGGGACGATCCAGGCCCCGGCCTGCCCTGCAGAGCCCCGGAAGCCCAAGCGGGTATGCCCAACTGAAGCAAATAGGAGCAGGAAAGTCCCAGGGACCCGGCAGGAGATACACACCCTCCAGCAACAGGAGTAACCGTGTCCGCGGTACAAAAATCACCCAACCAGCACCTCCGAAGCTGCAGCACGCACCTTTGGCCTCACTGATCGGTGGTGCTGGTGGGGAAACGGGGAGTGACATCACCCCACATGCAACAGAGCGCAAGACGAGTGCGGGATAACTATAATTAAGGCGCGCAAATTTGGACAGAAGGGGAGGAGGGAATGGCTCCCTCCAGGAACTACATAGCACCCAACTTCAAATCCAGACGGCAACGAGGCATGGAGAGCATGGGCCCGCAAACCCCACTGCGTGTCTAACTACGCAGAGCTGCTGAAGCCCCATCTGAGTGGCAGAAGCACCTGGGGTGAAGGTAAGGAGAAATCACTGCACCCACGCTCTGCTACATTCAATTTAAAAGAAAAGTCAGTGCCCTTGCAGGCCCCATGGTGCCCTATAACAGGATTCATCAACAACGGGGATCAGTGCAGCAAGCCACCTGCAAAGTGCCCTACCCAGGGAGGGGGGCGCCCAATTGCAAGTCCAAGGACATTGCCCCCAGCAGCACCCACGCAAGAGTTCTATCTGGGTGGGCCCCAAAAAACAAGTCAACAGCAAAAGGTGGCCAGGAGGCCCAAAAGGACCTTGTACACCACACGAGTCTCCCCAAAAACACCCAAGCCACATCAGCGACCAAACACTGCTTATAGGCATGGGCTGCACCCTGAACTAGGGGAAAGTGGACAACAGTGTCACCAAATAGCGCCCAAAAAGAATTTGCACCAGTTTACCCCAGTAATGTAAATAGCAAAAGCACATAGAGGGGTGTCCTGGCACCCAACAGATCAGCCAAAGGACGAGGGGAAACATGCAGTGAGAAATCTAGATAGGCTGCAACAGTATAGAAGAGCAGAGGGCCC
This sequence comes from Ambystoma mexicanum, assembly GCF_040938575.1. Lineage (NCBI taxonomy): Eukaryota > Metazoa > Chordata > Amphibia > Caudata > Ambystomatidae > Ambystoma > Ambystoma mexicanum. Next base: position 68,461,569 of record NC_090938.1, read on the forward strand.
ACACCCTATCACCGCCAAAATGAGTACAGCAGCCACAAAAGATGACATGGCAGAAATCATGGCAGAAATCTGCACACTGAGGTCTGACATACAAACCTCCATCTCTGAAATCAGGGGGAAAGGCGAGTGCATTGAGAATAAGGTGGAAAACTTAGAACATAACCAAATCAACACAGACCTGTCGGAAATGAAACTCACCGCAAGGATGACTGAAATAGAAATGAAAGAAGAAGAATTAAGAAGATGGACGACATGGAAATTAGGCAAAGGAGGTCCAATCAAAGAATAACCAGCCTAATAGAGACAAATGAGGAAACGCCGGCCATGGTTGAGAGAAATCATTAACCAGCTTTTTGCCGCAGAGGGGGGCAAAACAGTCATATTGAAAGGGCTCACAGAGGAGGGTGGCCGTTTGTGGGAAGACCACGTTCAATAATAGTGAAGTTCCTGAGCTACAAGGAAAAGACGAAAGTCCTCTTAAAAGCAAAGCAGACACAAGATATCCTGTTTCAAGGCTCCAAACTCAAGGTCTTTCAAGATTCTTCCAACTTTACACTGAGCAGAAGGCGAGCGTGTAAGTCCCTCACAACATGGTTGGCAGATAAGGCAGTGAGAAACAGGTGGGGGTACCCCTTTGACCTGACTTTCGAGGTTAAAGGAGAGGAATTCTGGGTGGTGACCCCAGAAGAAGCAAATTAGATCCTGAAGTACTTAACAGACCAAAACGACAGAGCTCCATCTGGGCCATCCCAAGGCCTGGCACCCAAGGAGCAAGAAGTAGTCAAACCACAGCAATGGTGAAAATGAACAAAAGCTGGTAGAAAATATGCCAGACTAAATAAACCCTGAATCACCAACAAAGCCACCATGAAGTCATGAAGGAGATACAGGGTGCTGAAGTAACTAGACGCACACGCACGGCACAAAGTAAAAGGATTTGCATGAGATTCTCCCCAAGGCAGGTGAGCCATAAACCTAGTGGCCCTCACCTTCAAGAGGGCATCCTAACCCAAATAGCCAAGGTCACTCAAGATAACCGTGGTTCAGTTAATGGGAGACTTTACGTTTATGGGAGACTTTACGTTTGAAGTTCAGTTACGGGGATTCATTTGGATAACAGTTCGTGGGGAGGGGAAAGGGAAGGAGATTAGAGAACAGGCACAAAACCACGCATAAGTCAGGGCACAAATCTGCACGCAAAACATACCATTCACCGGGAAAAGAGATGGATAGCTCGGCAACATCCAGCCTGAGGATGGCAATATCTGCCATACCGATGTGGGGGATAGGAACTCTAAAAGTAGGAACACTTAACGTTAAAGACTCAACTCACCCTCGAAGCGGTCGTTAGTGGCCCACAAATTTGTCACAGCTAATCTTGACCTACTCTTCATCCAAGAAACTAGGCTAATAGCGGGACAAGAAAAGTCACTGAGAGGGAAGGAAGTGGGACAAACATACTGGGCATCAGCAGACCGTAAGAGAGAAGGGGTGAGCCTGATTCTTCACAAGAGATTTAGAATAGAAAACAGTGGTGCAAACCTTAATGGAAGGGAGACTTTTCATAGTACAGGGGGATTGGAGTAACATGCCCATCACTCTTGCAGGGGTTTATGCACAAAAATTGGCCAAGGAGAATTCAATGAAGAAGCTCTCGCATCCATACTTGGTACTGCTAGGGGCCCCATACTAATAGGAGGGGACTTTAATATGTGTGGAGGCTGACCCCCACATGGACAGACAAGCGACCAAAGCAAAAACCCAATGTACTCCTGGAGTTAATTGTAATAGATTCCAAACCTGCCTGAGGGAGACCGATCTGGTGGACGTCTGGAGGGCATTCATCCCAGGAAAAAAAGGATATACCTTCAGATCTGCCGTCCACGGGACCTTCACCAGAATCATTATCTAATGGTCACTAGAGAAGCCTCCCTCACAATTAGAAATAGTGACATACGCCCGATAGGATGGTCGGACCACAATATGATCACGGTGACACTGGGAATGGAGGGGTTGAGCCGACAGGAGACCAAATGGCGGTGCAACGAAATTCCTCCTAAAGGATAAGCTGTACTCGCAGGAACTAGACAAAGCGATACAGGAGTATTTCCAAATAAACAATACTAGGGAAACTGGGATTATCACAGTCTGGGGGGCGGTCTGGAGGGGGCACCTGATGAGACAAGGGGCACTACGGAAGAGAGAAAGGAAACTATGGGAGGAACAGCTGGGGAACGAAATCTCAAGCAGAAGAGGAAAGAGTTGAGGTAATTGGGGATGGGTGATGTCCAGAGAATACTAACGCTCTTGAAACAGAAATGTTATGAAAAAGGAGACCAAGCAGATATAATGTTGGCCAACAGGTTGAAAGCTCAAAGGGCAGAAAGATGGGTCGACAAGATCAGAATAGAGGAAGGGGGCTGGGTCCGCTACCCTGGAGGAATAGCCAAACACTTTTCTGACTATTATGTAAAGGTTTATAAATCAGAAGGGGATAAAGCTGAGATAGAGATGAGGGAATATATAAAGAAAGCTGGCCTGGGCCATCTTACGCACACAGAACAGGCTCTCCTTGAATCCCCAATAACCCCCGAAGAAGTCGAGGCGGAAATCAAGCCTCTCCCCCAGGGTGGGGCCCCAGGTGAAGATGGATACACCATGGGCTTTTATAAGCACTTTAGAAAGACCCTGTCCCCACATTTTGCCAAACTATTTAATCACATACAGGCCTCAGGCCAGGCTCCGCCTTGCTTCTCAATAGCGCACATTGTGGTACTCCCCAAGGCAGACAGAGATTCTACATCATGCAAGTCCTTTCGCCCAATCTCGCTGCTGAAGACAGACACCAAGGTGTATGCAAGGTTCCTGGGAACACGCATTGGAAGACTTAATGCCCCACCTGATCCACCCAGACCAGGTGGGCTTCATTAAATGGAGGCAAGAGTCAGATGTGATGAGAAAAAATCCTTAGACATTATGGAACACTCTGGAAGATTGGCCGGGGATCACATGCTCCTCAGTGTTGACTCAGAAAAAGCCTTTGACCTGGTGGAGTGGGCTTTCCTCTGGGCCACCCTAAGAGAAATGGGATTCTGGGAGTGCTTCCTAACGGGAGTGCAAGCAATATACAAGAGCCCCAGGGGTAGAGTAGGGGTGAATAACAACTTATCACAGGAATTTCCCCTATCTAGGGGTACTGTCATGATTCCTGCCGCTCATGTCCCCAGCCCTTCAAGATGTCAGGCTGGAGCCAGGCCACGATCCCCTACATGGCCCTCACGGGCCTCTCCATCCCTCCAAAGACCCACTTGGAGTCAGACTTGGCACTGTGGCACCAGACTCACTCACTCCCATAGGATAACATTGGGGATTGGACTTGTAGTGCATTGATGGGGACAAGATGGATGCCCCCACATATTTGGTTCCCAGAACTGCATGTGCGGACTAGTCTTTTGGGTGTGGTTTAGCCCAGAGACACCTGGGATACCCAGAGACTATTTAAGCCACACCCAGGCTGAGAAACATGCTTTGCGTTTTCTGCACCTGCAGCGTGACACTCACCGTGTTCGGATCGGTCTCCAGTAGGCCTGCATCTTTCTTCTGCGCTCAGCTCCTGCAAGAACAAGAACACCGCTAGGAACAGCCTTACCTTGCGGCGCTTCTGCCCATCATTAATCGCTTCTTCTGTTCTGCGGGCATCTTCAGCGGTGTCATTCCCATCCCGGCACACCGCTTCCTAAGGAAAAGGGAAAAGAACAGAAAAAAGGCATTAGTAAGCATTCTGCAAATCTTCGCTTATTTTTAAATACTGTACGAGCTTCAAACTCTTACCTGAATCCCAGCCGCTCTGGGGAACTCTGTCTCCGGAACTTCTCATCCATCTGCAAGAGGGAAAAGACACTCCAGGTTAGCGTGGAAACGTCTAGAGGCGTCGCGTACCGCGCTTACCCACCGCATTTGTTCTTCATAACCGGCATCCACGCTGAAAACGTTGCAGCACCAAAAAGACACAGAAAAAGAATTCAGTTCAATGCAAATACGAAAGGGGTACATCGCGCATCGCGCTCTCACTCACCTTCAGCGCTACTCATCTCAGCAGCACGCCGCCATCCCCAGATGCCGGCCATCATATAAGGAAGGAAAGGAACGAAGTTAGAGAACTGTTCAAAAGACTCATTATACTTACCTGTCGGACTCTTGCCAGTGAAGTAACTAGGCTGCAACGAGCCTGCATCAATCAACGCACCCCTGCACTGAAAGCAGGACGGAGAGCACACTATCCAAGAAAACAAGGTGAGCTGTGGATCAAAGGGAAGAGTTGGACCCCGGGGAAGAATGGGTTCAAGCACACAGAGACAATAGGGAGTTAAACTCTACCAATCCTGTGTTTCAGGCCCAGTCTCCAGTCGAATAACCTCCAGGGAAGGGTTTGAGGTCGTAAGAGGTCAGAACAGGCTGAGTGACGTCAACGTGGATGCCAGGTGAGCATCACAGCTATCAGCCAGGGCTGTCCCCTATCCCCGCTCCTTTACGCCCTTTCAATTGAGCCGCTAGGCAACACAATAACGAGCAACCCAAAAGGGCATTGCAGTGGACGACACAGAGCATAAAACAGCCATGTTCACTGATGATATCATCCTTTTTCTGGATGAGCCTGAGCAATCTTTTACATACAAGGCCGCAGCAAGACCATGAGTCGGGAACACCTCTGCATGCGGTAGACCTAAAAGTGTAATAAGTCACTTCACAATGGGTCCACTCCTGAACACGTGGTGGATTAAAAAGGAAATGGAAGGCCTCACGACATGGCCCTCCCCCATGAGCTGTATCTGGCCTCAAGAGAGTCGGACAGTTTGTAAAGCGAGATGGGTGCACACCAATCCAAGACTTAGACACAGGTCCACAGCTGGGATATCTCCAGACGTTCATGTACCTGCAGATGAAAGGGGTGCTCACAATGCCGGCATGGAAAGCATACCTTCAAAGACATATCAGGATCCCTCCATGGACTATCCCCGAGCAGGGAAATTGGCACCATTTCTTGAGACCTACAAAGGACTAGAATCTGGCTGTAGAAATGAAAACCATGCTGACCAAAATACAGCTGAATAAATGATTACTGTTTAAAGCCTGTTGTATCTCCTGAGGGAAGGAGAAGGAGGGGGAGGGAAAGGGTACGGGAGTTTAATTTGTCTTAAAAAGTTGAGCGATAAACATGGTTGTTATTTTTCCTGTGCTAACTAAATGGGCACGGATGTGCGGTTGTTTAATATTGTGCATATGAAATGATTAATAAAGTCAATTTTGAAAGAAAAAAAAATGTGTGAATGTATCATTAATATCCTTTGGACTTGACTGCACTGTATTGTTCGGTCCTTGAATAGTGGTAATTGGGTGACAATGATTCTCATTTTTCACCAGGTTGGCCAACAGCCTGCCTGCTTTATCTCCCTCGCCATACTTCCTTGCTCCAGTGGGGGCTGCCATATGCAGGACTTCTCTGTCTGCTAGTTTGTGGCATTCTCCTAATAACTCTTGTATCCGTGTTAAGGTCTCCTCCTAATGAGATCTACTATATTTATTTTCAAGTTCCCTGAGTTGGTTTTCAACCTGACCCAGTTCCTGACTAATACTTTTAAGGGGCCCAGAGTACTTGGCAATAATAATGCCTCTCACCCATACTTTAAATGTCCCCCACAGCACTGAAATTGTACGGACAGAGCCTTCATTGATAGTGAAGAATTCTGTGATTTCCCCATGCAAGGAGTCAGTGACACCAGCATCTCTGAGAAGCATGGAGGGCTTTCTCCAGCATGGGGTTTGTGGCAGATGGTCAGTGATCTCTAGTGTCTGGGAAACTGGAGAATGATCAGAGAGTGTACGTGGGAGAATAGTGAAGTCGCAAACCATGGTAGCCATCTGCAGGGTCAACAGCCAAACATCTATATGGGACCCTGAGTTGTGAACCGACGAGTAATATGTGAATTCTTTGCTTAGTGGGTGAAGTGCCTGCCAAATATCTGTGAGTTGGGGTGCAGCAAAATTTGATGTAGTGTTTGTGCCGCTCTGGTGAGATCTCGTGACGCGCACGAGCATCTGTCTAACACCATGTCTAAAATAATGTTAAAGTCTCCCCCCCATATTACCGAGGGAATAAACATTTCATCAATTTTATGATAGAATCCAGGGTCGTCCAGATTGGGCCCATATGTATTAACCAATACGTTTGAGTGAACAGTCATTTCACCCATACAATTACATATCCACCGTGAGGGTCAACACTACTTCTTGAAACTCAGAAACCTAAAGAGGGGTGTATTAAGGTAGAAATAATTTGTGCTTGTGTCTCATGCTGGACTTCCTTTGCATCTTGTACTCATGGTGGCCCTGAATCATGCTGTTCCCATCTTCATCTTGCATCCTGGCTTGCAACATTGTGTGCTACTACTGACTTCTGCAATTGTATTCGCTCTCCACTCTTGCTTCTCCAGTCTTTTTGACTGCTTACTCTCTGTTCTCTCCTCCTTTCCCTTCTCCCTTTTCCTATCTCCTCCCCTTACTTTCTTCTATGCACTTACTCTATCAGAAGTGTCCCTGGACCTAATATGATAGCAACCTCGTCTGTTTCCTCCACCCTCCCATTACTGTTTTTTTCCTCCCCACCCCCCCTCCAGCACTATCTGAAATGTTGTCAGGCCTAGTATGAAAGTCGCTTGTTTTGTTCCTCCCCTCCCTTTCTGCACCCCTCTCCCTCACCTTTTGTTTTTCTCCGGCTCTACCAGAAATGTCGTCAGGCCTAGTACGGTAGTCGCCTGTCTGTTTCCATTTCCTTCCCACTCTCCCCCTCCCTTCCTTATCTATGTCTTAGCTCTTGCACTATCTGAAATGTCGTCAGGCCGAGTATGATAGTTAATTTCACATCCTTACTGTTCATGGCCTTTAGGAATGTGGTTGTATTTTCCCTAGTTCCCTCCCTTGCCTTGAAGCGCTTTGAAACACATTGTGTATAGGCGCTATATAAATAAACTATCACATCATATCATATCATATCAATATTCAGTGTAATATCTCAATGGGCCCCAATTACGAGCAAAGTATTCATTCACCTTCTCCAGAACGTGTGTCTCTTGTAACATCAATATCTTGGACCCATGTCTTGCCACATATTAATTAAGTTTCCTTGCTTTAACTGGATTTTTGAGCCCACAAACATTTCAGGTGAACAATTTGACTTATGACCCTTTCCTATGGTAGCATCAGCTGCCACATTTGTAACCTTCGTGAAAGGGTGAGCTAAGTTGTACCCATCAACTATAAAGTTGCTTTTGACATGACCATTACATTTCCAACTTTTTACATCCCCAACCATCCCATCCCCTTCCCCACTTTCTTCCCCCATCATAGCTATGTTACCCCTTGAAACCTTTGCATGTTGTTGTTCTCATCACAACATGTCTCATGAAGTCCCTTCCCCAACTTGGACTCTGTCTCGTGTATCCCCCTCCTCCTCTCACCACCCTCACCATCTCCCCCAACTAGATGATGCACCCTGAAGTAACTTGTGGAACTTTAGTAAGGCACGATTAGCTGCAGCTACCTTACCACTGGCTGACAGCTGCACGCTTCAGCTCAGGGTACTGCTTATTGTCAGTTCAGACCAGAATATTGAGAATATCGTACAACCTGTGTTTCAGTCTCCTGGTTTCTCTCTCTTGTTCTTGGGTCTTGGGTTCCAGTTCTGGTGTGCATTACGGAGTTTAGGTGCAATTGTGATGGAAGACTCTACATAGTTCATGGCTTTTGTTGGGTTCTCAAAAAATGTGTGCCCTGTTTTCATGTTAAATCCAAAGTTTTGCCAGGAATATTAGGGCATATGGGACATGCCATATTCTTAGTTGCCTTTTCACCGGGTCATATGGTCTTCCCTGAACCTGTATCCCTACTGCAAAGTCTGGAGAAATACGTATATCACTTACTTCATATTGCAATGTTCCTTGTTTTCTCGAAAGCCTCAGGATAAGATCCCTGTCTCTGTAATTCAATAGCCTTGCAATAATAGTGTGGTGGGGGGGTCCCAGGTTTTGGGACTGGGCCAGGGTACGATATGCTTTTTCAATCAAGAAATGTTCGTAGAATGAGGCTGTTTCGAATAAGGATCACAGGAGAGACTCCACAAATGTCCCCATTTGGCCTTTACAGGCTGATTCTGGGATTCCAATGATGTGCACGTTATTTCTTCTGGATCGAGAATCCAAATCATCACATTTGCCTTTTATCTTAGATAGTTCTACCTTCAGGTACGTTATGTCCCAATCATGTTGATCCACTTTGTCTTCCGTTACACTAATTCTGGCCACAGCCTCATCTATCCAGCCACTATCCTTCTGCAGTTTTGATTTGAGTGACCCTATTGTTGTGACAATGTCATCCAATGTTACATTTATTGACATAAAACCTGATTGTACAGTTGTCAATAAGTGGGCTACTCTGGTGTTATCTGTCGACGTTGTTGGGGTATCGCCATTAGATTGTGTCGGGGCACTCGCTGTGAGTGTCTGCAAGCTGGTGAAGGAGTTCATCAGGCCTTTCTTTTTGCCTCCTGTGCCTTTCGTCATCTTGCCCTTACAAAGAAACGTTCTTCCCGGGTGACCTGGGTGTATTTATATATTCCACACTAGTCATGGTGGATGCATGGTGGGGGGGAAGATAGCTTGTTTGGGTATTTTGCCAGATGATATACACCTGTTGCTGTCTCTTCCTGTTGATTATACACTTAGTTATGTTTCTGCCTCTGCCCCAATTGTTTCCTAGTTTAAGGCCTGGGGTGAGGATCTTTGCTGTGGTTATGCCTGCACTCCTAACCTCTGCGTGGTACCAGTCCACCAATCATCAGCAAGGAGAGGGAGGTGCGCACCTACCTTGCAACGTTTATTCTTTAATTGTTTGCACAGTCTGGCACCCTGGGGGCACTCTTTACCTCTCTTGTGTCCCTGTTGGGCCTAATGATGTATCAGGGGCACCAGTTGTAGCAATGCTTCGCTCGCAGCTCTCTAGTAGACATGTCTGCCATTTTAGGCCACTATGTTGTGGCCCCAGCGTATCTTTCTGTCATCAGTTGGTGAAACCTGTGTTCCGGCCCGTCTCATGGCATTATCTCGTCCCTGACCCCAGTTACTGTCTATATAACTGGGTATGCTTGATGGCGTTGTTTTGAGGGTGGTATCTCTTACTCTGATGCACATGCCAGTACTCAAATGGGTATGTCAACCTACAGAAAGTTCTTATTGATAATATTTCCCATGGCACAGGTTGCCTTTTGCTCTAGTCAGCTTAACGGTGGCATTCAATGACTGTGGTTGGCTCGAATGTATCCAGGTCTACTGTTCTCCCACTTTAGTGGGCGATTTTCCCTCACGTTCGCGCAGGAGGCTGGTTGTATTGGAAGATCAAGCTGTTGCTGATCCCAGTATGTTTTTTGGTCCAATGTATATTTACTATAGTACGTTCCCCCTTTGCGTATGGCATCAGACGAGCGTTTATTCCTCACTACAGCTCGCTCTCCAATCGCGCTTCACCCGGTCATCCATTTTGGCATATTTCATGCCGGTAATGTCAGGGTATCAGAGGGAATATCATCGGAATGGGGGGGAGCAAGGATTCAATTATTCTACGCCTGGGAATGAATGGGCTAGTGCCAAACATTCAGTATTGGGGTATTGAGCTGCCGTGCTCTTCTCTCCTCACGCTCCCTTCCTTTTCACCTTCTGGCACTGACATGTTGTTGCCTCACACTTTCAAGTGTTGGCGGGGTCTGTCTCCTCGACCGCCGCTACAGGTGAGGCAAAATAGCTGTGTGCCACCCCTCTTTCGCAGTACCAGTCCGGTGTTGAATATGCCCCTTGAGCAGTTTGTCGACTGCTCCACAGATGCCAACATGATCAGGGCTATCCGGGTCACACTGGTACACAAGTCCAGCTGTGCTGTTCACACGGAAGATGGTGTGCCGGTCAGACAGCAACATCGCCCCTATAGGGGAGGCCCTGCAAAGTATGTGCAAAGTCGTGGAGTCACAAGCTCCTCCCCACTGCAGGCCGCAGGAGCCACGTGCTCACATAAGCTTTCCGCCCTCTCAGCTCGGGAGTCAGTCTCAGGAAACGCTCCTCACCGGCAGATTTGGCTTTAATGATCTTCGCTGCATTACTTCATCTCAGGCCACCAGAGCTAGACAGCAGCTACGCCATGCTTTCCTCCTTGCCCACCTTCTGCAGATTCTTAGTTTGAAGGCACTTTTCAGGATATATTTGATTTAGGATCTTGCCTGTAACGGAGCTCAACAGCTAGGCAGCCATTTTCCCTGCTGCTCAACAGCGGCCCCTCACCAGTCCCTTTTAATGTATTTTGTTGCCCGCTGTGCGATCTCTTATATTCATTGGGAGGTAGCTTTTCCAGCCATGCTGATGACGCCCAGCTGATTATAAATATTAGTGGGGACCATGAAAAGGTCTATTTAAAGCTGGATGTCTAAAAATAGCATATTTCTCAATGCGGCAAAAACAGAGCTGTTTATTTTTGGCTTGGCCCATGCAGCGCTCAAAGCTTGATGACAAATATTCCGATTTCTTGTTTCCAAATCATCAAGTCTGTACTCTCACAAAGGTTAATACCCTGGAAATCGTGTTTGAAACCTCTCTCAATGCAGGTGCACAAATCCTACATCACAAGCAAGGCACAATATCACCTAGGATTACTATGGTTGATTAAACCTTTCGTCCCAGAGGGAAACTGTACCACCCTTGTACGTGCTCTGATTATGCCGCGCAGAGGTTATTGTAGTGCCCTATTGGCTGGTGCAGGTAAGGGATGCATGCAAAAACTCCAAATCCTGCGCATCATTAAAAATATTCCTAGGAGAGAACACATTTCAAGGCACATAAAGACCTGCACTGGCTCTTGGTAGAGACCAGGGTTCATTTTAAAGTCTGCACTGTAGTTCATAAATGCCTTTATGGCAGCGCACCTACGTACCTGAAAGATTCTATTAGTGTGTCCTGTCCTAAGAGAGTAACACGATCTAGCGACTCAATTCGCTTGACCATCCCTAACAGTGCACGGGTGAAGGGTCTCGGAAAGGTCTTTGAAGCGCAGGCAGCACATCTATGGAACAGCCTTCCGAAGGAACTTTGTGCAGACAGAACCATGTTGATTTTCAGGAAACGACTGAAAACAGTACTTTTTCGAATAATTGATCTTTGACCCTGAATTCTGAATAGATGCTGCCATGCACCCTGATGCCTGTGGGCTCCGGTGCCTTATAAACAAACAGATGAAATAAATGAATAAGTGCGCTTTACAAATGAGTTAACATAACATAACCAATTAGCTGGCTCTGCACACTGGTTAAAACTGTTGAGCCAGCCCACATTCTGAGCAGGCCGAGTGTCCCTCCCTGCTCACAGCACCCCACCCCGGCCACACTGCCAATCCCCAAGTGCACACCTGCCCAGCCCGCCTGCTTGCCAGTCTCCTACAGGGCACGGACACCCTACTTCTCCAGCTGCTGTAGCTCTCATCTTCTCCCAGCTCCTCAAATCACTGCAAGCGCCACCTACAATCGCCATAGAAATGGAAGAGGGGTTAAGCACTCATCGCTGCCTTCCATTCCCATGATGCAGTTTGCTGTGTATCTCTTGATCTTCACATCTGTATGCACTATTAATAACATGTGGATTAACCCTTGGGTCCTAATAGTAATGATTACACGTGGCATGGCGCTAAGGCCTCTGCTCTCTTTGGACACACTGATTAGGCCCGGCCCTACCAGCTGATAGAGCCCACCGCCATAGATATCATTGCTTAATGGATAAGAATCTGCCAAATGTTGAATAAAGGAGCACCCATATAGTTTTCTCAGACCCTCTGCATTGTACACAAGGCCTTCTGGGTCCTGGGTCCTCAATACCTCCAACTATCACTCTTCGTAAATACCTTTCTACTCGAGCTCTTCACTCCTCCAACTCCTTCAGGGTTAGTCGCTTCTCCAAGCAACAAAGTTGGTGGTAAATCTCTTTCTTAGGCTGGTGCCTACCTCTGGAACAGCTGCCCTGCCTCTCTAAAACTCAGGGAGAAGCATGTCCGGTTCCGGGAGCACCTGAAGACCTCCCTCTTTGCTTCTGCCTTCTCTCTTTCTCTCCCCTGCTGATTTCCTGTCTGATACTGCACTGGACGCCTTGCTACCCTCTGATTTTTGGCCCAGGTCCCTGCCCGCCCAGTTTAGTTTAGTTTAGTTTAGTTTTGTTTTGTTTGTTTATTTGTATAGCACAGCCGAACCCTGGGGTAACTGGGCGCATTAGACTTGTAGAGCAACATGGGTTACATAAAATTGCACAAACGAGAAACAGAATAAGTAACATGAGGACCGGGTTGCAGATTGGTCCGCAGCTATGGATAACACAGAATTAACAAGGTGGAAGAATTTGCTAGGGGCTGGTGGCAGGTTACTGTTGAGTTAAGAGCATCTCCTTCACCTTGGCTCTGAATGACCAGAACAAAGCGTCAGCTCTGATTGCCATAGGGAGTGCGTTCCAACATTTCGCTGCTATCACCAGGAAGCTTGCTCCCCCTGCCATTTTCAGGTTGAATTTCGGAATGTTTCATTGGTGCAGATATGGGTTCTGGTCGGTCTGGATGAGCTTTGTCTGGTGAATTTATCTGATAAGTGTCGTGGGGCTGTCAGAGAGAGGCATTTGTGTGTGATGACAAGTGAGCGTAATTTGATTCTGTCATGTATAGGGAGCTAATGAACCTCCTTTCTGATGGTGGAGATGTGAGCGTTGCGGGTAAGGTTGAGTGCACATCTGAGGGCATTGTTTTGAAGTATCTGTAGTCTGTTCAGGTTGTGATTAGTGGAGCCAAGGAAGAGTGGGTTGCAATAATCCAATCTGGACAGTATCAGAGCCCTAACCAGTGTGAGTGTGAGTGAGCGGTTGGTCGATAAGAAAGGTTTACAGCATACCTGCCTACATTTGAAAATCAAAATTCCTGAGAAGTATGCCCCGCCCACATCCACACAAGACTCCGCCCATTTTCACACGGCTCCGCCCACACACCACACCCACCGGTCAAAAAGGTAAACTCGGTTGGTGTAGCCTTCAGTTTGCTTAGAATAGCATTGAAAATAATTAATTCAAGGCTATAGTAAGGAGAATGAAGGCGGTGTCACCGCCGAAATAATAGTACTTTCAATCCATGTAATTGCATTGAAAGCAGCATTATTTCGGCAGCGCCAACGCCGCCTTCATTTTGCTTAAAATAACACTGAAAATCATTCGTTCAATGCTATAGTAAGCAAAATGTAGGCGGCGCCGCAGCCAAAATAATGCTGCTTTCAATGCAATGACATGGATTGAAAGCAGCATTATTTTGGCTGCGGCACCGACTTCATTTTGCTTAAATATAGCATCAAATTAATTATTTTCAGTGCTATGGTAAGCAAAATGAATGTGGCACCGCCGCCGTAATAATAGCGCTTTCAATCCAATGATATGGAATGAAAGCACTAGTATTATAGTGGTGCAGGCAGTGGGCACGAACATTTCGCGCCGGGTCACGTCATATTCTCCACCTACCGGCGACAGCCAATCAGGTGGAGAATATGACGGGATCCGGAAAGAATCTCAAAATTCCTGAGATTCAAGGAACTTTTCCAGAGACGCAGAGAAATGCTTGAAATTCCGGAGTCTCCGGATAAATTCCAGAGGTTAGGAAGGTATGGTTTACAGGCATTGATAAGTTTATTAGTATAGGCCGTGGATGAGATAGTAGTGTTTGTTTTTTTTTGGGTTTTTTTTGCGAGAGTGTGGAAATACACACCCAGCATTTTAACTTCTTTTGAGACTTTTATGATGTTACCATCAATGGTGAAAGACTGGTATCTAGGGTCGAGTTTGTTAAGCCGGGCCTGGGAACCGACGATAAGCAGTTCTGTCTTATCGTCGTTTAAGGAAAGGCTATGGGTAGCCATCCATGCTTGGATTTCAAGGTAGATTTCATTTAATTTTGCAACAATGTTCTCATAGCTCCCAGTTAGCATGATGAGGACCTGGGTATCGTAAGCGTAGTTTGTATATGTGACACCCAAGTAATCAAGACGGTAAAAGAGAAGCTTGGTAAACATGTTGTAAAGCGTAGGGGAGATACAAGATCCTTGCGGGACTCCACATTGGATTGGGACGGGGTCAGCCACAGCAGAGGGGGGGAAGACGCTGGTTTTTCTGTCAGACAGAAAGGACCAAATCCAATTGGTGGCATTCTGGGAGAATGCAGCAGTCGAAGCAAGTTGTTTGGTCAGAATGTGGTGGCTGACTAAATCCAAGGTTGTGGATAGATCCAACAAGAGCAGAATGGCCAGATTGCCCTCATCTTTAGCTTCATCCATTTGGATTTGTAGGTCAAAGAGGGCTGTTTAATTCCCATGCCTGGGTCTAAAGCCATATTGTTGCAGGCCTGAAAGGTTATTGTCTTCAAAATATCACTGTATTTGGAGGTATGCCACTCTGTCTAATATTTTCAAGAGAAAGGGGACAGTTGTGATGGGCCATAGTTGGTCGGTATATTAGGGTCTAGGTTGGGTTTTTTTGAGAAGAGGTAGGACCCATGCCTCTTTATGGTTGTTAGGGACAGAAGAGATTGTGAATGATGAGTTGATCAGAGTAGTGATGAAAGGAGCTAGGTCTTTAGCCCCATCCTTGATGACTGAAGCAGGGCACAGGTCATCTTAACAGTTAGGAGGTTTTAGGCTAGCAATTATGTAACTACTTCGTCCTCTGTGACTGGGGTGAAGTGGAGGGAGGGGGCAGTCAGGATGGGGCAAGCTATGTTTATTGCTAAAGTGGTCTTTGGTGGTGAGTTTCATTCTTTTTAAAATTCTATCTTGGTTTGTGAGAGAGCTATTTCGTTTGAGAGAGCGTGTTGGATGTTATTGCACCCGGCTTTGACTTTGATGCAGTCATCAGAAGGGGGCACCGGTGATTCCAATTCTCTTAGGATATAGAATAGCTCTTTCGTACCAGACTTGGCATTGTGGATTATAGTGTTAAAAATCTCTTTTTTAGCGTTCTTAATTGCAGTTTTGTAGGTGGTTGCAGCAGATGACAACCTTTCTTTAGAGGAGAGAGAGGGGGCTTTTTTCCAGCTAGTTTCAGGTGTTCTTTTGAAATTGCGAAGTGCTTTTAATTCTGCAGAGAAACGTTTGTTCACGTAGGCAGATGGTTGGGCCTTTCTTAATTTGAGTGGTGCTATTTGATTTAAGGCTTGCTCCAGTGTCACATTATAGACCTTGACTAGGGAAGTAGGATTTGAGTTAGTGATGGTGGGATCACTATTAGTGTGTGGATGTAGCAAGGGTCTTAGGTTCTCTATCGTGATAGTGCGCTTATTCCTAGACTAGGTTTGTGGTGCCATGGTGGGGGTACACTTTTTAATGTCTATTTGGGTAAGCTGAAGGTAATAAGGGGGTGGTCTGTCCCGGCGCAAGGTGTGATCTCTGTCAAGGAGATGTCACAGTTGACGTCAGCCAGCCAGTCCAAGGTTCTACCTTTGTCATGTGTAGGTTTGTTGATGTGTTGCATAAGACCTAATTGGGTGATAGTGTCGTTGGGTAGGGAGGCGTTAGCATCATTAGGGTCGTGAAGGCCAAGGTAAAGTCACCCATTAGAATAATTTGTGAGCCTGGTTTTGTGTTGGATGTCAGTAGATGGGATATTTCCTCCTCAAAGGAGGTGATGGCACCAGGGGGTCTATAGATGAGGTGAAGTTGTATAGTTCAGGTGTTGGATAGTGGGAGTTTAAAGAAAAGAGGTTCAGCGGAGGGAAGACCTAGCTTGGTGACTTCTCTAATCTTTAGAATGGATTTCGAGATAACAGGCCACACCACCCCCAAACCCGAATTTTCTTTCTGTTCGGATGATAGGATAGTTCTCTGGGAGGGCATTTGAGAGTGAAGGACCAGCAGCAGGATGTAGCCATGTTTCTGTGACTGTGAGGAAATCCAGGTGATTGACCGTAATCAAATCTGCAATATCGAGAGTGTGAGCTACAAGGGATTGACCGTTGATGAGGGGACCCTTAATTGTGGTGATGGCAGGTGTCGTTGAGTCATCTAGTTCGAGATCAGGTGATGTGGAGAGACTGTGGTCCTTAGGAGTGTCTGTATGTGTTGCGGGATGAGAAGGGGGCACCAATTTGTTGTCCCAGGTGTGCAAGTTGAACGTCCTAGGAGACTTAAGCTTGAGTTTGGTGCGGGAGCCTAGTCTTACGTTTCTCAGGTGTGTGGGACATACAACACAGGGATTGAAGTCATTGGGGGTGTTAGAACAAGAACCTATTCTTGCGTTTCTCGAATGTGTGGGACATGGGATAATAAGTGTGGGGGGGTGGCAAATCTAGTGATCCATTCTGCAGGTGACAGAAGTGGTTCGAGGGGGAGGGTGGCTGCGGTCAGTGTAGTGGGAGATACTTTGTGCCACGTGGTAGGTGGAAGAGTAGAGGGTGATATGTTGTGGCATAGTGGAAGGATAGTGGCCATGGTGACTGTCACTTGTCTTAGTGTGGCCATGGTTGGTGGCTAAATGGCTGGATATACTGATCTGAGGAGTTGGTCTAGGGTGGGAGGTCAGAGGTTTAGCCGGCTGGGGCTGGCCGGATATAGGAGATCAGTACGTGACCATGGAGCAGGTAAGCTGTAGTATAAAGCCAATAGCTAATCCGTTAAGATGAGTTGGCAGTGGTCCGCTGGTTTGGATGCAAAGAGTAGGCGAGCAATGGGTCACTAAACCTCTGATACCCTGACTCAGAAATGCAGAGTGTGACAGTCAGATAGGTGACTGTGGCAGGCCATAATACGTGGCAGAGAATCATGCAATAAAGGGCTGATATGATATATGCAGGCAATAGGGTGCAAACGCAGTTAACAGCGATAGGCTAGTTCAATGTATGCAGCAATAGGCTAATATGATACAAATAGGCAGTAATGTATAATGCAATTTGCTAGTATTACAACTTAATGCAGGGCAAGTACAATAGCTAGCATACAAGTTATAGGCACGGTGGCTAGTAATGCAGGGCGAGGTCGAAAGGGCGTGAAGTGAGCTAGAAAGGCAGCAAATAATGGCTGGGGCTAGATGTGGCGTGCAGCGATATAGATGCTCTACACGATGTGGGCCGGTAATAGAGGCGGTACAAAAGGCACAGATAGCAGTAGCATGAATTGTCGTGATAAGGATTCAAAGGAATAGTAGTCACGAGTCCAAGGGATGCATAACGCGATGGTAGGCTTATTGACGTGGCGTGGCTGAGTATAGTAAACAGGGTGGCAACCTCAGCTTTTAGCAAGAGTGGAGAGCAGATCTGGCCATAGCACACATGGTGAACAAGGTGAGCAAGAAAACAAAGATCATGAGAATAGTAAATATGGGAACCCGTATATAATTGGGGGGGCAGAGTACCTTGATGGCCTTGCGGTACCAAGCGAAGACGGGATGTCTCACCTCCTGCTGACCATTTGTAGGACGGTTGTATTGCACTACACTGGCGCGCCCGTGCGCGAACTGGGTGCTAACAGGGCCTTTGTCTGGCCTTGGTCATTGGCCGCGGCCTATCCGCCTACCGGCGTATGTTGTAGTTAATGTAGGCAGTTGCTTAGGAACGAGGGGTAGCCTCACTTTGGGCCCTCGTTGCACCCGCAGTTGCACACCTGGTCTGCCTCCCCGCAACCCTTGCTCTTGGGTCTGTATCTGTAACCCTACAGTCCCCCTACCTGCCTTTTGGACACCTGCTGTCTGCACTTACCCTTGCACTTGCCACCTGCTGGCCGCACTTCTTGTTATTATTTTGATCCCATGTACAGCACTGCCCCCCTCCCCTTTCCCCTGGAACTTCCCCTCCCCCTCCCCTGCACTTGCGCGATCTCAATGTCACTTTGCCTAGTAAGATCGTTGTCTCTGTCCTCCCTCCGTTCCTCCTTCCTTGCCTCCTCGCGCCTTGAAGCACTTGTGTATAGGCGCGTTACAAACGCCATATCATATCATTCTACAGATGTTTTATCAAGGCTCGAGTCATTTCGGCGGGGCATCTCACGCAGAGACTGTTGGGAAGCTAACATTCAACATCGACCCTAGTTTGATGCTTGTGTTGTGTGGGTGAGAACCAGAGTTGGTAGCTAATAGTGCAAGCTGGCTCTTTCCCTGCCCAATCAGAATGCCTGGGGAGTAGAAGCATTTATATTCCAGACACGACTCCAGAGAGCACTCTACATGAAAGACATGTATTTAGCATTTTTTTTGTTTTACGTTTAAGTATGGACATTTGCCTTGGATATACTGTAAAACGAAACATACACACACCCAACACATTGCTAACGAAAAACCAAAATACCACAAGCAACTTACAAGTTATGAAAAGTCTGCTATTCTTTGACTTGTACAGTAGGTGGCAATCGAGTCTCATTTTTAATTTTGGCTAACCCACGCATGTTACTCCTATGTTTACTATGTGATGTTTGGTAAAAGTAGGTGTCGTAGAGGCACGCACACATCTCTAATACTATTCTTTCATCATTTTGCAAAGGCGCAGTCTGCAAACATGCTGTGCCTGCCCAGGGGGCATAAACGAGACAATGACAAACCAGGTCTTTGTTACACTATTACTACTAATCACAATAATAAGAAAATAGTACTATTCATAGCAATAACACTAATTGGTGTTCCTATACAGCGCTTCATGCTAGATTCTTCCCCTTCCAAGCACAGTAAAATACCAGGTGGCATTATACCAACTGTAATGGTACTAGTGTATGACACCCCAGATAGGGAGATGGCGCGTGATACACCAGTGATTCTGCAGGGAAGAAGGGGTGGGGGGCTTTAAATTTGGTGGAGAATAGGTAAGAAAACACATTCCCAGAACCCACACGCTACCTTCAGAAAAACACCACTGACTAAAAGGAACTTAAAAACGTTGCACTCTTTTAGGAATTCAAATAGAAACCTTTTTTGAACTCAATTAAGGCCCTTTTACAGATGTGTAAAGTTAGCAATCGCATTCCACCTATTGCTTCAATTCATCAGACGTTGGTTGTGCCGAGAAGCAGAGGAGGGCGCTATAAGCAGGTGGCTGCTTCTCGAGCAGGGGCCCGCGGTAAGAAGCCAATAGAAGCCTTTTTTTTAACCCCGATTTCCTGCCCCGTTCTGACTTGCCACACCGCGCATTCCTAGGCATGATTTGAGAGAATGATAAGAAACAGTGGGAACAAAGATAAAAAGTGTAAACACGGAGAATAGAAAAGGGGTGGGGCAGTGGCACAGGTAGGACGAAGGGAGGGGCATGGGGTGGGAACCAATTATTGAAACAAATTGAAAATAGCCGCAAAAAAAAGCCAAGTCAAACATTTTGCTCATTTTCACATCGAATCGCCATTTGACAAAGAGCAAACTTGCCTCTATCTGCTTCTCCTCGAAGGTTATGGCAAATACTACAAATACCATATTTCGCTACATATAATTGGGGACATTTTCTCTGGATGGAATCTCGATTGCAAACAGGCCTCGTGCATCTTACTCCACTAGACATGGCCGTCTCAACCTACCCGGGCTCGTGATATAGCCCGACTGTCACAGCCAGTCATTTCTTGGCACCCACGTGACTCTTCCGGATGGATGTAGGATACTACTGCTTGAATGTACCTGCTCCTAGGTTCCGAATGTTTTGCAAGGTCTGCCCACGTTTCCATCTCCGAGAAAAATAAAGTTTCCTGTTAACATAGGTCAGGGCGTGTCATTTGCAATCCTTGAGAGCACTAACCATGCCAGGTTTTCCTGATAACCACCGACATTGTAAATGACACGCATTTAGATTTGCTCAGCTGCAGTGCTTGTGTGGTTATCCAGAAAACATGGAGAGGATTTGCTCTTGAGGAACACATTCAGTGCACCTTAATCTAGACCGTACATTCTGCTGCACATTTGTTTTCTACAACACTCATTGCTCCCCTGTATCCACGAGCAAGATGGTTGCAGTAGATCAGGATCTTAGTGGAAAACTGCTCTGTAACATCTCCCAGCAAATAGGCCTACACTAGACAACAGGGCTGCCCAGGGCGCCAGTCCCCTGAAACAGTCACCCCTGATAGTCCAAGTGTGGAGAAGCCCAGCTCCCTTTGGCAAATGACTACATGACCACGGTTACATATTCAGTGTTGGCATCGTGGTACACGGGGTCGGCTCCGCTGGCGTTGATAGTGCCGTGAATAAGGACATACAGCAGCTCCCGAGAGCCAGTCGACTTGCATCCACCTAGAGATACATCTAAAAAATGTGCAATGCATGGCGGGACTTGTGCTGCCCACGAAGCAGGCTTCAGTGTACCTTAGCGGTCGACCCTTTCGATAAGGGTGATTCCATAACTTAGTACCGGGCGGTTTTTGCCGACTGACGCACACCTTCCAGAACCAGCAAACCTTTAACTAATACAATATTTAATCAGCATGTTCTCATCATCAAGGATAAGCACCCTGATCTAGCAACTTTAGCGTACAGCGATAATGAGGGGACAATACCGTATGTTATTGTGAGATACCAAACCAAATGAAGCATGAACAGCACACCTGTAACCCTAAAGTCTGTTTACTTGCATCAACATCTCCAGCCACTATATTTGTAGTGCAGAACAATCCAAGCTCATCACAGACAAGATTATCCCATGCAGAGATTGGAGGTTCTGCAATCTGTGAATTAATTTGGGGCCGCATTCTGAATACCCTGCAGTCTGTACAGAATGCCTTTTTTTGTGAGAACAAGAAAATAGGGGTTGCACCAATAGCTGGGTGCAGATAATTTCTAGAATATCCTCTGCTGTCGCAGGATGATGGGGTGCCAATCTAGACTAATCCTCTGTGAGTGTCTGTCCGGTGTGCCTTGAAGATTTGTAAGATAGAACCTCGATTGGGCACTGTTATATGGCATCGTAAGCAAGCCCCACAGTGTCAGGTCACCAGTTGGAATGCGGTCCAGGATGCTATTGACATGAATGGCGTTGGTAAATATAGTTAAAATTCGGAGTTACTGAACTTCACACAGCATCTTGTGCACAAGAGCATGTACTGTTTATGACATGTACCTAGTGTAGGCAGACTCGACAGCAGGCAAGAGTCCTACATCTGAGGAGTTCCAGTTTAGAAAAGTGTAACTACATAACTTCTTGTCATCTGAATGTCCCACTTCCTGAAAACCCCTCTTCTTTAAGCCTAGCATCAGACTGCCTGGTCCAGACCGGGTGTCACGTACTCACATGCACATTTTGGATTCGGGGCACTTTGCAACAATGATATATTCAAGCTGGACACAGTGGGCCTCCTTACGAGATTTGTGGTACAAAAACGGCTATTACCGGCATGCCGGTAATAATGCATCCAAGTAATCTTGATGCCGCAAATGGTGGCTGATTACGAGAGTGCGTGCAGGCGTGTGCCGGCATGCCGGTAACGTCTGTACCGCCATGCCGCTAACAACCCTGAAACCCCCGGTAGCAGCATCATGTAATGCGCTAATGCCGCCTCCGCCTCTGACCACCCATAAACAATGGACCAGCTAATTAGCGGGACCTGGAAGTAACCTCATCACGCCAGAATGGGAAATGCATCGGCGGCCATCTTTAAAAACACAATCCATTGCAATCCTCCAAACTCTATACGGACTACAGCGCACAAACAATCTGTATAAAATGGAAAAAGCTACCAGGAAAGGCACACCCGGCAGTGCAAGAAACGATTCTCAGATGCTGAGCTCAACATGTTGGCGCACTAATTGGTTGAGCACGCAGATTAAGTGTTTGCTGCAGACATGAGGCTTCCCACCCATATCCGCAAGAAGGAAATATGGGAGGAAGTGGCCATGAAGGTCAGAGCAGTCGGCACCACCGCCCGCACTGCCAAAGATGTAAAGAAGCAGTGGGACGATCTACGCCTCTGCGTCAAAAATATATTGTCGGCCAACAGCAGTTAGGGGCTGGCAACAGGTGATGGCAACCACTCTCTCACCAAACTCACCAGGTGGGAAGAGACATGCAGCACAACCATCAACATGGAGGGAATCGAAGGATGAAGGCAGATGAAGGTGAGTGTCCCCACAAACCATAGATAACCAAAGCATGATGTAGGCCAACTAATGTGATAGTGAAGTAAGGCAATGCATGACCTATCATACACACATGGACATATCCCTGTTCAGATGGTGGCCCAACCAGCGCCCCATAGTGATGCCGAGGGAGAGTGCCACGGTGCAGAGCACTCACACAGGGAGGACAACCTGTATGGGGATGGTGCACATACCCCAAGCCCCCAGGCCACCCCCACCACACCACACAGGGCACCACAGGCGGAAACTCAGACAGCACCCCTCAGCACCAGTCCGAAGGACAGGGGAGTCAAGGGGTTTGGTCCCCATCAGAGGACAGCCCTGCATTAGGCCCCCCTGCAAGTGCCCCGTCCACCTCCGCAGCCATTTGTGACATTGAGGAGCGCATGATGCGAATGGAAGGGCACCAGGAGCAGATGACAGAGCTTGTTAGGCAGTATGTGGCAGAGGGTGAGTTGACCCGGCGCCAATTTTGTGAGAACACTGCGTCAATCATAGAGGCCATGAACAGGAACACACAGCTGATCAATGAGGGGTTAGTAGCAGTAACCCAGGTCTTGGGCAGGATTACAGATAACTATGAGCAGCGGCGCCCTGCACCAACAGAATCACAACAAGGCACATCCACATCATCAGGCACATCCACATCATCTGGCACACCAGCGAGCTCGACCCAAACCAGCCCTCTGAGGATGATCAGGCGCAGCACACGGAGCTCAGAAATGCAGCCCCCGGATCCAAAGAGAGGCCACCAGTAGCAGGACACCCAGCACGTGCTGACTCCATTTGCACCCAAAAACCTTAATTGAACATCATGTGTGGGGTGTTTGGGGGAGGGAGGAGGGGGTGTATGGGTGCGTTGGGAGAGGGGTTGTGTGGGGGTTCTGGTGGGAGGGGCAGGGAGAGTGGGTGTGTTGAGGGTGTGGGGAGGGGGTGTGTGGGAGGTGGAGGGTCATTTGAAATTGATGTTTACAGTTAAATACACCCGTTGTGTGCAAACAAAATATCATGAGTGGACATTAGGTTTCTTTGGCGTATGTTTTTTCAATGCATGACAGTGCACAGTGCCCATCTACCCCCATACCCTGTGTCCATATGCACACGATCCCAGTGCCCAGAGTGCAGCATCTATTGCGCCATCTGCATCCCAGTGGTTCAGAAAGAATTGTCTATCACTGATTGGCGCACAGCACATCCATTTCGTGCATCTCAACCTTGCCGATGTGCTACATCTTCTCCCTTCTCCTCCTCATCCTCACCCGGTGCTTGTTGGTCAATGTCAGGTGGCAGAGGTACGTGCCGCCGGATGCACATGTTGTGCAGCATGGCACAGACCATGATGATCTTCCCCACCTTCTCAGGCCCGTAAAGGAGTGCGCCACCAGACCTACTGAGGCAGCGGAACAGTGCCTTCAACAGGCCAAAGGTCTGCTTGATCACAACGCGGGTACGGGTATGAGCCCGATTGAAGTCCTCTTCATGGCTGTTCTGCGGGTTCCTGACAGGGGTGAGGAGCCACAGCTTCAAGGGATAAGCAGCATCACCTGCATGGGAGTACAATGAGGTATGTGTGAGGTTATTTCTTCTATGACACCTGTACATAGACTGTTTATTGTTCATGTTTGTACGCAGGGTATCTCTGATGGCACCCATTGGCTACACATATGCGCAACTATCTGACCTGCTCACGACTTGGCCAAAAAATAGGGGAGGGTATGTGTCACATTCAGGACCGAGGGACCTTCACATCAGACTCAACACACTACCAGATGGAGTGAGAGGGACCATGATGTAGTCACATGTGAGGGATGTGTGGCAGGTGATGTGCCTAAATGCATGTATGCCAATGTTTTGTGCCTTAGGCTGATGTCCGCCATGCCACATGTACTTTGCACTCTCATGCCTGCAGCTACTTGATGACAACATGCACATGTCCCTGGATGTCTGCACACATGTATATATGCTACAATGTGTTATGTGCTATGGTCCACAGGTGTGGGTTGTGTTGTCCAGATGATGCAGGGTGTCCTCTTGAACGCTGGTGCTCATGTCCTGTGGATTCCTACCACTGAATTTGCACTCATATAGGTGATGTTGAGTACTTTGCAGGTATGTTCACTAGCAGTATTAGCACATGTTTGATCATGACTTGTCATTCATCGGTTCATTTTCCCGTGTTGGCATGCAGTGCTACTGTGGTGTAGGGCCAGTGACAATCAGTGTATTCCCTGGGTGGGATTTATTTGTTCGCACTCATGGATGCATGACCTGTGTGGTGCTTTGGTGCGGTCATGTGCATTATGCTTACTCACTGCCCATGTTGCTAAATTGTGTTGAAGAGGGTATGGTCTGATGATGTGCAGCTGACATGTTGAGGGGTGTGGGCTGCTTGCAAGTCTGACATATTGCCAGTGTTGTGACGCAAAAATAAGTTGGACGACATTTAGGTGTCATGTTCGGGTTGGGATGTTTCGGAGCACAGTGTTTTACAGTATTGGCAGTGGCCAATTCAACACCCCAATCTCACCCAGGTGGAGTATGCATCTCCCCCCCAATCTCACCCAGATGGAGTATGCATCCCCCCCAATACACTGCCATGGGCCTGTCAGACGACTTACCGAGCAGCAAGGCATGTCGTGCAGCATGTCGCTCCATTTAGCGGGGTAGCAAGGAGTTCCGCAGCACCATTACATCATGAGTTGATCCGGGAAATCGGGCAAAGCAATGTGTGATGATCTTGCTGGAGTCACATTCCATTTGCACATTGATGGAGTGGTATAGCTTACGATTGCGGTATATCACCTCCATGGCATAAGGGACCACCAATTCCACATGGGTGCAGTCGAGGGTACCAATACGATTAGGCATGCCTGCTAGTACATGGAAGCAAATTTTTCTATCATTCACCACCTGTGCAGTGCGTGCTAGGGATGTGTAGCCCCTTGCGTGCTTCAGGAGGGCATCCAGCACTTGGTTCAGCGTGCGTGATATATAGGGTTCTGATATGCCATGCAGCTGCCCCACTGTGTGCTGGTAGGAGCCTGTGGCCAGAAAGTGGAGCACAGACACTACCTTCAGTAGAGGGGGGATGGGGTGCGGATTTCAATCAGGCTGACTATGTCGTTGTGTATCATGTCCACAATGGAGATGATGGTGTCCCGGTCCAGGCGGTACAGGGTGTGGATCTGCACAGGGGTTAAGTTGAAAGGACTGGCCCTGATGGCAGGAATTGGTGGCTACCTACGTGGGACCAATGGCTGCACTGGTGGGACTTGCTGGGCCTGTCTCACCTGCCTTCTCCTAGTGCGTCTCCTCTGATGTGCCTGTTGTAGTTGTTGCTCATGGAGTAGGAATGCAGGCATGTCCTCCAGCCCCAAAATCACAACAGCAAGTGGGATCATTTTGGTGTAGGAAGGGGTGTGGTCTGTGGGTGTGCTCCTTTTGTGCTGTGGCAGACTCCATTGCCTCTAACTGTGCTGATTGTGTGCACCTGTGGCAGTTGGGAACACAGCAGATTGCTATTAACGGGTGATCCGCGACGCCAGTGATACCGCCATAGCGGTGACCCTAATTACCTACTTCTGGATGCCGGTAGTTGCATGTTCAAGTGACTTGTAATGTACTCCTGTTAGCAGCATCCTGGTATTGCCGTCACGAAGGGCGCGTGTCCGCGCACATGCCGGTACAGAGGAGCACGGCCCAAGCAGTGGCGATAATACTGTGATGTCAACTCGTAATAGGCCGGACCTGTAAAAAGATGCCGGTATTACCATACCGGCATCATTTTTTCCTTACCGCGAATCTCGAAATGAGGCCCAGTGTATACTTACTCCACTGCCCTGTCCTTCACTGTCCCTTAGGCTGCGTGTCCCATTTCAAACAGGGCGCTTGAGTGCACAGGGTGGGGTTATTTAAACTCTGTGGACACCTTCTCTGCTCTGGCCATAGCGAATTTCATTGTCCATGTTAGCACGTGGCGGCCTCTCCTGTTTTGAAAACGCAGTGAAATGGGTTAAAAAAAGATGTGTACTGCTTATCGAAGAATAGCGTTCACTGAAAACCAATTGTGGCCTGATGCCTTTATGTGTAAGTAATATAATGTAATACAATTTGTCATTTGAATACTGCCTTTATTCCATTGGTATGGCCTCAAAGCGCTGTAGGTGAATACCCGCGGGGGACCAGAGTCCAAGGTT
Source organism: Ambystoma mexicanum (assembly GCF_040938575.1). Taxonomy (NCBI): domain Eukaryota; kingdom Metazoa; phylum Chordata; class Amphibia; order Caudata; family Ambystomatidae; genus Ambystoma; species Ambystoma mexicanum. The sequence goes on from NC_090938.1 coordinate 68,487,949, forward strand.
TGGGAAAATTGATCAGAGGAGTTTAGAATGTGTGTGTGCATTTTAGCCAAAGTGAAGTTGGGTAGGGGTAGCCAGGTTCCAACTAGCTACCTATATGGAGCTGGAAAGTGGCTGGGTGCTTTGAAGTTAACAAGAGAGTATGCAAGACTAGTAGAACTCTGTATGAGTCCAGCTAAACCGAATACCAGCCATGGGAGCTAGCTGCATTCTGAAGCCAGAGGTGTTGTGCGGTGTGTGGTGGGAAGTGGCGCACGGTTGCAGATGTGCGCCGGTGGGTGGCCCTTCCTTGGGATATCTTTCATGAGCCTGGAGTGTGATATGTACCCGTGCGCTCCGGCTGGCTTCCTGGTTTCGCTGATGTGATGTGGACTCTCTCCTGTGCTGTAGATCAGGGGAGTTGCTAGGTCTGGAAAAGACCCGGGGCTAGGCCAATGTCGGAACTCTCGGGGACTGGGGGCTATAGCTAGCCTTTTGGCTGTAGCTTCTGAGATTCTATCCGGGGCTACAACCAAAAGATCAGGGGCTATAGCCCCCTTAGCCCCCCCCTAGCAACGCCCCTGCTGTAGATTGTTTGAATATTCTGGGGGCAGTAGCCCGGTCCGCAGGGCCTCCCACAAGGCCAGGTGCTAACAGAGGTTTCACATCTTGTGCTTGATGACCTGTCCTGTGTATTGTGTGTGCGGATTTTTAGCTAACTGTCCTAAGTGGTGCCTCATCTAATGATTTGCTTTTTAACATTAATTAGCCATTTCCACTCCAAAACTCGTGAGGCAGGCTAGAGCACCCCCCGGGCTAATTAATGGTGCTCTACAGATTGCACATTTACTTCTGGGAAGCACAATTAGATTTATTTAATTATTTAGAGATTGACATGTATTTACACGATAAAAAAAGGGCCACTGCTGGAGGTCCCTAGGAGGAGTTGGACGCTCTCGGGCAGACATACCGGAAAGGTAAGCCGCATCCGTCTCTGATCCCAAGCAGTTCCACGCTTGTGGTAACCAATCGCAGAGGCAGGGGGCGCCGCGCCAACGTGTCAGGCTAGGGAAGAAAGGGTCACCGGGACACGCACCCAGCATAGGCCCCCCTGAATTTAAACGAATAGAGATTGGGGTGTTCCAAGGAACGGCGGTGCTGATTAAACGAAGGAAAAACTGGCAGCACTGTGACAGGGGCGTCAAATGTAGGCAGCGATGATGACGCTTCACAACGTACCACCAAGTTCCGTGTTTTTTTTGTGTGTGATTCATTTGGTGAATTGCAACCTGCGGAGGAATGCAGGCACTGTGCAAAGGGGACCGTGCATGGACGTGTGAACATCTCTACATCACAGACAGGCTGCAGGCTGAAATCCCCGCATTCTCTTCCCATCCCTCACTCCTCCATAAATCACGTATAATGCACCTAACTGATATATATATATATATATCTTCTTATAATGCGCTGGAGCCCAGAGGCATCAGGACGCAACAAGAGTGCTGGAAGCAGCCAGATCTGGAGGAAAGGTTTCTAAGGTTTCTAAGAACAAAGTGAAACTTTCAGTGGGACAGAAGCCCCCCCCCCCACCCCTCCGCGTGTAGGGCCAATATTATAATTATTATAACTTGGGGGCAAACGCGACCAATGGAGGTTAAAAAAGAAGAAAAGAAAAAAAAAAAATTGTTGGCTTGTTTTTTTTTAAACTGTTTAGGCATAGACATGCTTACACCATCACATGAAAATGCCATGCACATGTACTACATGTCACTGTCAAGTGAAAAGTTAGGTAGGTGTAAACAAAAATTCTTGAGCACAAGTTAATCACCTAAGCACCAGTATCATGGTCCTATATATACAAAGATACAGACAGATGGTATAACTTAGGAGATGCATTACAAAATACAATATCCAAAAAATGCAATACAAATGTAAACCTATGTCTACCAATGTGATAAAAGCAGCCAGGCACCCAGGAACTGTTTTAGCTTCCATATGAAGCACCACACCCTCATAGTTCTGCAAATGTGTCCCTTCAACCCGAATTCTAGCCTGAACACAATAGAAGAGAGCAAATGGTGTGATGCTAGAAGGTGTGCACTGGAGCAAGGGGGCAGGTTCCCACCAGCATCTCTGATGCATCACCATTTCACACTGCCTACAAGTGGAGCAAGTCTGGAGAAGCCCGGATCATCTCCGAGATGCACAGGGAAGAACATTTGCAAAGATGTGCTTAAGGTTACTTCAGAGAAGTTCCCATTTTAGGTGTTGCGAATCAGGTATAAGGAAGCAGGCGCAAAGCCCGGTGCTCCCTGAAGCACGTTGCTATTCATAAAGGCGCTTTATAAAAGCTGACAGATTCTTCACTTCATCTTCATTAGAAGTTACAGAAGGGGTATTTGAGTAGCACACCCCCAGCATCCATTCATCAAAGGATCACCCCTGGAATAACAGCCCCCCTAACATTCATTTAACACTTCATCCGTGCAGTCTGGGGTCACATCCTATTGTCTTCTCAAGCGCTTTGGTCTCAGAGGGCATTTATTTTCTTCTGCAGCCGGGCAGCTGATACACGGTTGCACTGTGCAGAGTACTTGCTAATAAGAACAATCTCATTAAAAAAAAAAAAAGTTTGGCTTCTCAAATAAGCATTTACAATACCCACAGTTGTGGCTTTTGTGTGTGCATAGGTTAACCATTTTCCAGGCCCTGGCATAATGCCCATGGTTAGCAATAACACGTACCTCTAGATACGATGGCAGTGTCTAGCAAAAGCCTTTCTAATATCTCTACGCAAGCCAAAACTGTTGCCTTTTCATTTTCTTTGTTTTTTTTAACAGGAATTGAGTGCAAGGAGCAGATGCGAGGAAACACACACTGCTTGTATGTTAATCAGTTGCAGATACACTTGGATTAGACATTTTATTTTTACCACATACCGTATTCTAAATGCAATTGAGCCACTATCTCTCATTGACTGCTTACAAGCAACACCGACAGCCCCTTTACAACACAGAGTTTGATGTTACTGGATGATACAGCTATTCTTCCACAAAGAGATCCCAAGGGGGTGTGCATTGTGAGGGGAATCTTGTGGATGGGAGTGGCTACAAAGATTAGCATGGTGAGAGGCAGTCAATGAGTGTGTACATATTATACAAGGTCATCAGGCTATGAGTCCCTCTTCAGATCCCTTCCTCCTGCTAGATATACTCCTATGCCAATAGTTTTGGCTTGTAGATGGCACTAAAGCAAAGCCATAACAAAAAGGGTCTCTTCCCCGCAAGTCCTAAAGTCTCCTTGAATTTTCTGGTAATGGCTTATGTCACCCTAGAATATTTTACAATGTTTTGGAGTACCGTTGGTGGTAGATAAATACACCAATATGCCATATTCCTCGAATGGACACTTTATAAGAATTAACATACATGTACAGTACAATTATTGGCATTAATCCTGTTATCAGATAATAGAATTCAATTAGCGTGCAAATTGACACGGAAAACGCCCTCCTCGCCAGTCTCCCAGCCACGTTTTTTGCTCCCCTCAAAGCTGCCCACCACGGTGCAGCACGTCTTATTGTGGGTGCCCGTAGATTCGACTACATCACCACGATCCTACGTGATCTCCACTGATATTATTATACAACCTTGACTGGGCACTCCTTTTATCATTGGGTAATAATTGTATTTTTCGCTGTTTTGCAACTAACCAACCATCCACAAACTTTAGAGGAGATAAGCCTGCCATTCCGTCCATGTTACCAAAAGAGGACAAGGAAGTTTATAATTTTAATTGTATGCTTGTTTAGGCCAATCTGTTCAGATCCATTCTGGTGTGTTAGAGGAGTTGGGCTGATTGATGACTTAGAAACCGATATTAATCACTAGACCACCGGTACCCTGGAATTTCATTTGTCACACTGGTGGCAGATGCTCGGATCTAGTTGGAGCCTTGTACACAGTTTAGTCAACCAACGACAAAAGTACAGTCAGAGTTAACGTTTAGGACGCTGCTAGTTATATTTTAGTAATCATGGATCTTGACAAACACACTGTGAAAGGCATGAGCAAGGATGTCCTGTGTGTTCGATGTCACGAGAGGGGACTTCCCTGTTGGAGGAGAAGAGACTAGTGCTGGATGAACAAAAAGAGCAGAACAAGGTCACCATAGAGCTACACAAGCTGGCACTCGAAGAGAAGGAGGCCAACAGATCCACCATTGAGGGTAGTATTTTGTCTCAAACCAAGGTGCCCCGGATAAGCCCCGGGGTCACATCCTCAAAGATTTGGTACAGGCTTATGAAGAGGGGAAAGATATTTTTGATTGGTTTAAAGTGGTCAAGCTTGCCTTTCAGCTACTGGAGGTTTAGGACACACTGTGGGGTGCATCCCTGATGAGTCGCATACCGACCCAGGGGACTGATGCAAATATTCAGTTAACTCTTGAGGAAAGGCCCATGGGAGGATCAAGGCGGCCCTTCTCAGGAATGTATATAAATCCTCAGAACAATATCTCAAGAGCTTCAGAGAGCTCAGAAAGAAAATTGGGGAGACATTTGAAGTGTCAACACATTTGTTGTTTAATTGTTTGAGCGGGTGGGTGCCTGTACCAAAGTTGACACATTTAAAGGGATGCATAATTTGATTGCGTATGAGCATGTCTTGAAGAATTGTGAGGTCGAACTACAGCAGCATCCTGGGGACAAGACTATTACAGACCCTGGGGAGTTGCAAAGGCTGCCAACAGGCTTGTAAGCACTCCATTTCAGAAAAAGGCTTCAGCGTGCACACCCAAACCAAATAAGAAATCCTTGGACAAGAAAAATAACAACAATGGGAAGGACAAAGGTTCAAGCCATTCCTCTACTAAGTCAGGTCCACAAAAGCATGAATGGAAATCCCACAACTCTAGTTCAGCCGGGCACTCAGAAAAGCACAGCGTAGGAACACCTAACACTTGGATATGTGTGTTCACAACCAAAAGGTTGTTTTGTGTGTAAGGAGCTGGGCCATAGGAAAGGGGATCCTGCTTGCAAGGGCTTAGCCAAGCAAGCTATAGTGAATGTTGGACTCATGGAGGAGGCCATCATTAGTGTGGGCCTCCTAGAGGAGGACTTCCCACTAGGCCAAGGAGTGGTTGACTGTGGATTGGTTACAATGAGTGGGAATGGTACGAGGTCTCCAGAAGAGATTTCAGTTCCCAATAATACTCAACTGTTCTTAGAACATGTGTATATCAATGGCCAAAAAATGCCGGCGTTCAGAGACACCATGGCTAGCATCAGTGCTGTCAGACGGCAGTGGGTAAAACCAGGACAGTGTATTGATGGGTCTGATTGTAGTGTCAGTGGGTTTTACAGAAAGGATAAGTGTTGCATGGCAATAGCAGAGTTGAACTGGCAAGATGAATCCACCCAGTGCTGTGTAGTGGTGAAAAAATCAATCCCTGTCCCATGTCCGTTAGGTAATGATCTTGCTGACCCCGAGATAGTCAGAGCAGCTGCCAGATCGATGTCCAAAGAGGTCACCAGATTTGAGGTGCTCAGCGTCTTAGGGCCTAGAGTGCTTCCATAGTGCTTGTGTGAGGGACCGACGTGGCCAGTAGCCCCTGGTCTAGTTCCACAGACTGCTGAGATGCCTATTCCTGTGGGAGAGGGGCCAGTAGCCACTGAGAACTCTACTTTGGTAGCAGAGGACTCAATGACTTCAGCATTGACTGGCACAGTACAGACCTGGAGGGGCTGCCCAAGCTAGACGACTTTACATCATTTGGGGGCCCAGATCAGACTGACTTCTTTAAATCCCAGAAAGAGTGTCCCACTCTGGTGGGTCTGCAGAAGCAGGCTGAGGAACAGGCTTAGGGTGAGGCCCCTGGCCTGTTCAAAGTGTACTGGGAGGATAGACTTGGGCACAGGGAGCCAAAAGACTCTGAGGGTGAGGGGAAGAGAAGGTTGGTGATTCCCCAATGCCACAGAAAGTTCCTTTTGGATTTTGCTCACCAGATTCCTGTAGAGGGTCACTTGGCAGTGACTAAGACATTGGACTGGTAGTCGGTGAACTTTTACTGGCCCAGTTTGGCATAAAAGTTAAAGAATTTGTCCAGTCCTGCCCAACTTGTCAAGCTTCTGGCAAGTCAGGTGTTACAACATAGGCTCTCTTAATTTTGTGACCCATGGTTGGGCGGCCTTTAGAGAGAATAGGCATAGACATAGTGGGTCCTTTGGATCTACAAACCAGCTCAGGGTACAGATAAATATTGGTGGTAGTAGACTAGGCTACTAGGTACCCTGAGGCTGTCCATCTGAGGAGCATCAAAGCCCCCACGGTTGTGAAGGTGCTAATTGGGATATTCTCCTTTGTGATTTTCCCCAAAGAAGTCATTTCTGACAGGGGAACAAACTTCATATCAGTTTATATGAAGCCCATGTGGGAAGAGTGCAGAGTCACCTATAGGTTCTCTACATCCTTCCATCCATAAACCAATGGGCTTGTTGAGCAGTTCAACTAGACCGTGAAAGGCATGATAGGTGGCTTGGAAGTGCACCTGTGGAGAAAATGTCATATTCTCCTGCCATGCTTACAGTTTGCCTACAGAGAGGTGCCACAGAATGGAGTAGGGTTTTACCCCTTTGAGCTTCTATTTGCACACCATGTTAGAGGTCCCCTTAGTCTAGTGAGAGTGGAATGGCAGGGCAATCCCTCATTCTCCACAAGAGATGTGGTAGACTATTCACTTGGCCTTCATCTACAATGACAAAGTACATGGAACAGTCGACAAAGAAGCTGAAGGCCATTAAGGAGCTGATGAAACACTGGCATGGCCAGATGCCCAAAGTGACATTGGGGGTCATTACGACCCTGGCGCTAAGGGTTTAACGGCGCCGTAAAAGGTGTCAGCGCCATTAAACCCTTAACACCTGATTACGAGGTCCCTTTGCGGGACCCGACCTTAACGGCTGGTTTTACCAGCCGTTAAAGTAGGGTGCCGCAAAGGGACCTCGGTGCTAATTACGGTACCGCAATTTGTGGTACCGTACTTAGCGCCTTTCCCAGTCCCATTGAGCCCTATGGGGCGAAAATGGGAATGGGGAAGGGCCATGGTGAAATGGGGAAATACCGCCCCGCCAACCTTGGAATGGGGCGGTATTTCCCCATTCCATCATGGCGGACTTGTTACAACACCGGCACCAACCATGGTGCTAATAGCGCCATGGTTTAGCGCTGGGGTTGTAATGAGGGCCACAACGTTGAAGGTGTTACAACATAGGCTCTCTTAATTTTGTGACCCATGGTTGGGCGGCCTTTAGAGAGAATAGGCATAGACATAGTGGGTCCTTTGGATCTACAAACCAGCTCAGGGTACAGATAAATATTGGTGGTAGTAGACTAGGCTACTAGGTACCCTGAGGCTGTCCATCTGAGGAGCATCAAAGCCCCCACGGTTGTGAAGGTGCTAATTGGGATATTCTCCTTTGTGATTTTCCCCAAAGAAGTCATTTCTGACAGGGGAACAAACTTCATATCAGTTTATATGAAGCCCATGTGGGAAGAGTGCAGAGTCACCTATAGGTTCTCTACATCCTTCCATCCATAAACCAATGGGCTTGTTGAGCAGTTCAACTAGACCGTGAAAGGCATGATAGGTGGCTTGGAAGTGCACCTGTGGAGAAAATGTCATATTCTCCTGCCATGCTTACAGTTTGCCTACAGAGAGGTGCCACAGAATGGAGTAGGGTTTTACCCCTTTGAGCTTCTATTTGCACACCATGTTAGAGGTCCCCTTAGTCTAGTGAGAGTGGAATGGCAGGGCAATCCCTCATTCTCCACAAGAGATGTGGTAGACTATTCACTTGGCCTTCATCTACAATGACAAAGTACATGGAACAGTCGACAAAGAAGCTGAAGGCCATTAAGGAGCTGATGAAACACTGGCATGGCCAGATGCCCAAAGTGACATTGGGGGTCATTACGACCCTGGCGCTAAGGGTTTAACGGCGCCGTAAAAGGTGTCAGCGCCATTAAACCCTTAACACCTGATTACGAGGTCCCTTTGCGGGACCCAACCTTAACGGCTGGTTTTACCAGCCGTTAAAGTAGGGTGCCGCAAAGGGACCTCGGTGCTAATTACGGTACCGCAATTTGTGGTACCGTACTTAGCGCCTTTCCCAGTCCCATTGAGCCCTATGGGGCGAAAATGGGAATGGGGAAGGGCCATGGTGAAATGGGGAAATACCGCCCCGCCAACCTTGGAATGGGGCGGTATTTCCCCATTCCATCATGGCGGACTTGTTACAACACCGGCACCAACCATGGTGCTAATAGCGCCATGGTTTAGCGCTGGGGTTGTAATGAGGGCCATTGTATTCTCCAGGCCAGTGGGTGTGGATTATGGAACATGTCAAACCTAGTGCCCTTCAGGAGAAGTGGACCAGGCCTTACTGTGTGCTGGAAAAAGTCAGTCTGGTGAATTATCTCATTGACAAAAAGGATGTAAACAGATGTGGAGGGTCTTTCACGTCAACCGGGTAAAACCCCATTGTAGCCGGGATGACTTGGTGATGGCATTAGTGACAGATGAATAGATTGAGGGGGAGACCGATCCCTTGCTCGACCTCCTGCACACTGAAGCCACAGATGAGTCAGTTGAAGGTGTCAACCTTGCAAGTGATCTGTCTGAAAAGCAACTGCCAGACTGTTGCTGTTTACTGGGACAGTTTTCTTGTCTGTTTGTGCAGGCTCCAGGCCACGCAGATTGTTGCACTCATGTTGTGGACACTGGAGACTTTAAGCTGATGAATAGCCCAATTAACTGGATATCTGTTAAGGTCAGGGACAGCATCAAGGAGTATGTATCCAAGAAGTTGGCCCTGGAAATGATTGCGTCATGCTAGAGCCCCAGGGCTAGCCCAGTCTTACTGGTCCCTAAAAAGACCAGTTGTGGGAAGACTGAAGTCCACTTTGGTGTGGACCACAGGGGGTTCAAAGCTGTCATGAGGACAGGTACTCACCCTATTCCTCAGGCAGGCAAGCTAATTGACAAGCTTGGGGCTGCCAAGTACATGAGTACCTTTGACCTCACAGCAGGGTACTGGCAGGTCGGCTTAACAGACAGACCAAGCGAGAGATCAGCATTTTCAACCCCAGAAGGACATCATCAGTTCATGGTGATGACCTTCAGAATGAAGAATATCCCTGCCACTTTTCAAAGGATGGTTAACGAGGTGTTTTAAAAAAGATGCGTACATGGTCATGTGGGTGGTGAAGAAGCTGAAACCCTGCATCATAGCTGGTTAATGGCCATGCAAGTGGAGAACCCTAAGCTTGTGTGCTGGGAAATATCCGTTCAGGGATTAGATATGGACATTAAGCACCAGCCAGGCTCCCACCATGGAAATGCAGATGGCCTCTGCTCGTATATTTGCCTTGATAACGAACCAGACCTAGGTAGGGTGTTAGCTCACATGTTGAGGCTGGGGGCATGTGAGGAATTCAACCATCTGCATAGTTGGCATGTGAGTGTCTGGGCTTTTTTATTTTTTTTAATTAAATGGAATGATGGTTGTCCGACCTCAGGAAAATGTGTGGAGCTAATCCACACACATATGCCTATGCTCACATAACCACAAAAGCATAGACTTGTGTAATCCAGGCTGGACTCCGCTGACACGCACAGCGCACCCCTGTCATATTTAGTTGGAATATGCCAGCCAAGGAGGGCATAATATCATCCCTAGAAATGGTGAGAACCAAACGTCCGCCTGCCATTGTCAGCCTGATTAAATGCCAAAGGCTCCATGGAAACACCTTGCTCTTTTGTTAAGCCCTGCAGCTGGTGGCAGCATTTATCACACTAACAGTGGTATTTCAAACAGTAGCTCTCTCCGGTACGGGTTGGTTAAGGTGAATCTGTTTGCGACTTGCAATCAGGTAATTAGTATAGCGAAAAGAATCTTCAAGGTTGGGTGTCCTAAAGCATTGTGTACAGACTGTGAGTAGACCCTTTACTCTCTTCAATAGAGAAAGACAAAACTTGACACTACACAGATTGTGCTAGAAAAAAACATTTAATCTTTGGTGTGTCCTATGGTCAAAACATATATTGTGCATGCATTTCGCTACTTTGCTTTGTCTGGATATCATCTTGCGCTTCACTGTTTTGCTGTTTAGATACTTTACCCAAGTCCTTAAGTAGATCATGCAGTTAGAAATTACGAAATACCAAAACGTAAAAATCGTGAGAGGATTGGCAACATAGACTTAGCCTCATACTCAGTGCAAGTCAGCTATTGTGACGTCAATTCCACAAATTGGTATTAGCCAAGTTTACTTCTTGAACATTACATTAGAATGACGAGCGTAATTCTCCTTTTCTGACGTTACTGATCACAATTAACTCGTATGTTGTCTTCAGATGACATGATTAATACTTGGTTGTTAGAAAATGTAGCCTAGAATCCTGAAAATAGTATTCACAAAGCTAACTTCTTGAACTTATATCAGATTTACGAACGTGATTCTTTATTTTTAAAGTTACCTGCTCTCAATTGACTTGTCTAATGTCATGGGATGACATTATTAGTGCCTGGTTGTTAAAGAGTTTAACCTAAGAGGTTTGAAAGATTGGAAATAAAGAACAATCAAACCAGTAATATATGCAGGCTAATTTTTCACCTTAGTACTGGTTACAAAAAGCTGACTTTAGACAATTAAAAGTTACACAAAACAGCACGTTATCACATTTCTTCGAAATCACAGGCAAATTAAATTACAAAAAGAATTCCATTTATTTGATGCTGGTTGCAACCAACTACCATTGGGGTTTATGTACGATGTAGAAATTACATATAAAGCATCTAGTCACCTTCCTTTAAAATTAACCACACAAAAAGGAACCCATTTCATGATCAAAATTTAGGCCAATTTCTGAACCCTAAAGTGGCATATTAATTTTGCTTCGGATTATCTCAGCAAACGCTCCTTATTACCACCTCTAACGTTCATGGAGATTCTTTTCAGACCGATGAATTTGATCTTTTTATTTTGCACCTGATGGTTCCCTTACCAGTGTACTGCCAAAGGGTGTCTTGCTGATAGATGAGAGATGTTCCCAGATTCTGGTCATCAATTATCTAATTGTGCTCCCAATATGCATTTTATTACAGACGCAAATTATTGTGTAAACTACATAAGTAGTTTTGCAATTAATGAAATCTTTCATCTCCCAACTCGTGCCATTGAGATCCACAAATTCCGTCAGTGTGTCATATGCATACTTGCACATTGTTAAAAACAGCCCCACATGGAGCCTTGCTGCAGAGGATAACAAAGGAGACAGAAAATCCAACAACCTTTCATATGTAACTGTTACTGTATCAATCGGAAGTCAGCTCCCGCCTCTTAGTATCAATGGCAGTGAACTTTCATGTCTGTCTGTTGTTGCAGTAAGCCGCCCTGCTAGGGGGACCCTATTGACAAGGTACAAGAATGTGGTTTGCAGGAGCCAGAGAGTCTGGTCTCTCTCTCTCAGCAGCTTCAAGGGAGACCTGCCCCTTTAACAGGAACCACACAAGGACCAGTAACCAGAGAGACTCTTTGAACACAACACACAGGAAAATGGGTGGGACTTAGTAGCACAAGGGAGGGAGTCAAGAGCTCTTTCTGTTGAGAGAGGGGTTCCATCACAGTAGTTCTGGGGCACACCTTTTTCCTGTTGTCACTCATTTAAGGATTAGAAGCCAAGAATCCTTAACAAACTGTCATGGCAGTATCCATAGTGCCTTCCTTGCCCTTCTTTGAAACTGTCTGTTCTCTTGCATTCATTTACAGGGTGTGTTGTATTTTGTAGTGTTGTTAGACTGTCTGGTGTAATAACAATAAAGTAGATATTTTTATACAGCCTTGACTGGGCACTCGTTTTATCATTTGGTAATAATTGTATTTTCACTGTGTTGCAAATAACCAACGGTTTATGACCTTTAGAGGAGATAAACCTGCCATTCCCTCCACATTGCCAAAATTGGACAAGGATTTTAATGATTATAACTGTATGCTTGTTTATTCCAATCTGTTTGGATCTATTCTGTATTAGAGGTGTGGGGCTGATTGATGGTTTAGAAACCGATATTCATCCCTGGAACACTGTTGCCCCGGAAGTTGACTTGTAACTGATGAGCTGTTCAAATACCTAGGATCAGAACATACACAGTTTGGGAAGGCATCTAGATACAAAGGTATAGGCTGTATTGGGAGGGACATCATTTGGGGGTCGCCAGGGTCACAGCCGTGACCCCTGTGGTCTCCATTGCTACCCTTGTGTTCTCCCTTGCTACCCATGTATTAAAATAAAACAGAATCTCCTGGGCACTGCGCTAGAGCCCTCAGAGCCCCCTCAGTGTAGGGGACCCACCACACCAGGTCTGAGGGGGGCTCTGCCCAGTCCTCACTGATCATGGTGAAGACTGGGCCCGGGCTTGCAGTGCGAGAAGTAAGCTCTCAGTAGGGGTTGGAACTGACTGTGACATGTGGCACGTGTCACATGCCACATTCAGCTCTAACCCCTTCTCCTTCAGCTTCCTCGTGGCTCAGGGACCAGGAAGCTCTCACAGCTTCATGGTTCCTGTTTGTGATCAGTGTGGAAGAGCACAGGGTAGCCAGGAGTGACAGAATGAAGCTGGAAAAACAGATAAGAAATCTTTATTTAAAAAAATGTGATGTGTATTTTGCATGTGCGAGTGCGTGTCACATGTATGCATGTGCTATGGGTGAGGGAGTGTTGGGTGAATGAGAAGAAATATGATATTGTGTGTTGAATATTTTGGGTGGGTGGGTGCATTCCTGTGTGGAGAATGCAGTGCAAGTGGATGTGAGAGGTTTATGGGTGAGTGAATGGTGGTTGAGTTATTAGGAATTTGAGTGTGTGTGTAAATGTTCTGGGTGGGTGGGTGCCAGTGTGAGTGTATGTGAGAGAAGGTAGATGGGTGAGTGACTGGTGGGTGAATGGGTATGAATGAGATTGTGTGTGCAAATGTTCTCGGTGAGTGGGTGCACGCCCATGTGGTGAATGCAGTGTGCATGAATGTGAGACAAGATGAATTGGTGGGTGTAAGAGGATGCCTGTCTGCATATCTGTTTGTCAGATCCTGGGAGACTGGGGATCACAAGATCAGTTGTGTCACATCCTTTATTGACTTTGCATGTTTTACTGGCATTTTCGGACAACACCAAGTTCATGTGTGTCATTACCTGGCTAGAATGGCATGTTGGTACAGCCAGTCTAGCTATTGCTTACTGTGGCATGACATGTATTACTTGGCAACTTTGATAAAGCAAGCATGATAAGTAGTATTACCTCGCTAGACTGACATTTTGGTGTAGTGGCCTGTATACTTCTTATTGTAGCATGACTTTTTATTAACTGAGCATCTTTTATGAAGCAAGGATGATAATTGGTTTTATGGGTCTAGACTGGCCTACATTCGAACCAGCTTGGACATGTTTTCTTATTGTGACATGTCACATTTAATGGCCAGACCAACAGGAGTCCTTTCTTACATAGGAGTACTGGCATATATTGGCAGAGCCATCTGTGTGCCTAGTGCAAGTAATGATACTATAAAACCATCTCAAAGCGAACATGAGTATTTTCCTAAATGGAATACTAGCATATGTTGGTGGAGCCAGGATGGAAAGGTATGGGCACAGCCAGCATGTATATGTTTTTATATTGCATATATTGAAGGGACCGGCTTGACAATGCCTTGGGAAGTGCGCTAGTGCACTTTTGGTGACTTGTATTTATTGTGCGTTTTATCATGAGATACCATACACCCTATGAAACGGATTGCAAACTGTCTGGCATTTTACCCAAATTTTCACAGAAAGTGAATGTAATGTAGTGTGTAATGCCCCATTTTAACCCATTATTCAAAGCATTTTCTCATGGGAGGGGTAATAATGCCCTAAACCCCCAAACCTGTTTTCGTTAGTTTGGGCGCCCACGCCATGCTCAGTCGCAATCGTATATTTGTGGCAAATATTTACATCCTCCAATAAAACAACTCACTAGCCACCACTTGTGGCTGGTATAGTTGGGGACCAGGCACCAACCCCTTCTTTCTATGCTAGGTGAAACATTTCATCTTTGATCAAAAAACATATTTACTTCTTTCACTTAGAGTAATGCATGCCCCTGCAGCGGCAGCTTAATCATCATGGACAATGCGCACACGTGGGGGTCCTTGCTGGCCCGGGGAGTGGCGTGCCCTGTGCTTTGTTAAGGACCTTTGGGGGGGCCCTCAGCATGGCTCACAGGGGGCCCCCACATTTTGTGCTATGCGACTGATTGAGCTCTGCCCACCTTGAACCCATTCAAGTGTAATGTGAATGGTTGAGAGAGGCAGCAAACTCGACCAGGACAGTGCTCTGCTGCAACACTGTTTAAGAAAATAAGCGCTGGACACAGAGTCTCAGAAGTGATAGAACCATGTACTGAGCCACCCCTCCCCACCCAAACTCCTTCTTAGAAAGGGCTGTGTCTAAGCTTTATTCTCGCACCGGTCCTAGGGGTGAGGGGGATCATTCAGTAACGCACCTCGCACATAGAGCTCTGAAAATCGTAGATGCATTGAGCCCCACTGTTGAAGGAAATGCAGGCCCCACTCCCCATACCTCATTCCATTAAAAAAGATTGAAGAAGAGTCATGTATCAAAGCCTAGGACATTATAGTGTAATGTTTGTCTCTGGGCTGTGGGGGACAATATGTGGCTGCTTGTCACATAACTTAACAATGAATGCACATGAGACAGATGGCCTCAGCTTACACCCGCACAATAGGTTTCTTCTATCGTAGCGGTAGCTGACTCATAGATACATTTATAACCAGGTAATTTTGTTGATACTAAATCCTGGTCAATGATTTAATTTTCAGGCCTTGCATGTGCAAAAATGTGCTCCTGAGTAAACAGACAGCGCACGCCTCCCCAGGTCAGTGCTTTTTTTGGTTTGTTTACCACATCAATACCACAGATAACGAGTACTTATGTGTCCATTGATCTATACATGTTTCATACACTAGCAGTAGCCTGTGTTTGAGATTTTGGTTACCCTGTTACAATTACTGTATGTACTGTATTATGTATGTTTACATATAGGCCCCATGTCAAATCTGGGAAATGACATTCCCCATATGTGTGATCGTGGACAAATCACACCTCCGGCTGTGCTTTAGTTCCTATATCTGGCTGAAATGAGAGGTGGTCGAAAACACGGGTGTTATATGCATCTGAAAGTCATGTGCCATCACTTATGGTGATGTCTATTAGGGGTGGGGTCAAATGACATCACTTCCTGTGATGTCATCAGATGTCAAGGGTGATGTGATGTCAATTCTGCTACCCCTGGCATTTTGGTGAAATGGCATCCCTATGTGTTGGGGAAAACCTAGATTCAAAACATATAATGTGTTGAGGATACATCTACATGTAAAATATACACTTTGTTGCAACAACACCTAGATTCGAAACAATCAAGGTGAGTCAGAATCCCTGGAATCAATACATACACCTAGACGTAGAGCATAAACTGGGTTGGGGAGTACCTGAGTTGAGATGGAGGATATGGTGAGGTTTCGCAGATCTGCTAAGGCAAGATATGGTTAGTCGACACAACTTCACCCAATCAGGAAGTGGCTAACCTGTACAAGTCTGCTAGATGTGGGTCGAGGAGTGGGGTGCTGCACCATGGCTATACTGAGAGCAAAGGAGGGCACTACTTGCAGTACCGAGTAGAGGAATGGTGGTGGTCCACTGGGGCACAGCAGGTCAGAGTGCAGGAAACCACTAATTGGCTATTCCTGAGCAGAGCTGGGAGGAAGACACCACACGGTGGCTATCCCAGAGTATAATAGGGGGCAAATTACAACCCCAAACAGTATTACTTACTATTTGTCTCTGAGCACAGCAGAAAGCAGAGTCCAGCAGAGAGCAGATATGGCACAGTGATTTTCTCTGAGCGCAGCAGGGGACAGATATCTGCATAATACAAATGTTACACAGTGCTTATCCCTGAGTTCAGCTGGACGCAGTGTTCAACACACTGCAGAAGTGCAGCCGTGCTCAAGACAGAACACAATACAGATGATACACAATGCCTATCTCAGAGCGCAGCAGGGGGCATATGGCTATTCTATACAAATTCAAGATATGGCTAATCTCTAAAGTTATGCTAAATTCAAAATATGGCAAACATGTACAAATAGGCCAAATGCAAACTATGGCTGACCTGTACAATTATGCTAAATGCAAAATATGGCTAACCTAAACAATTAGGCAAAATGCAAAATATAGCTAGCCTGTACAATTAGGCTAAATGCAAAATGTGGCTAACCTGTACACATATGCTAAATGCAAAATATGGCTAACCTGTACAGTTAGGCTAACTGCAAAATATGGCTAACCTGTACAAATATGCTCAATTCAAAATATGGCTAACCTGTACAATTAGGCTAACTGCAAAATATGGCTAACCTGTACAAATATGCTCAATTCAAAATATGGCTAATCTGTACAATTAGGCTAAATGCAAAATATGGCTGACCTTACAATTAGGCTAAATGCAAGTGGGTAAATGATATTAGATAATACGAGTGGTGGGGGTTTTACTAGAGTACAATAATGGCGGTACTCACTGCCCACACCACACTCACCTTTTTTGTCACTGTAGGTTGTCTGCGTTGGGTGACCCAGGCGAACAGGGGCAAATAGGGATGTGAGCTTTCCCGAGGGAAGCTGCCGTTTGCCTCTGGCCCTTAGCCTCTGGCTGCCTGGTCAAGGCTGCTCTGGGTCCGTCTGTTAAGAGGGCAGCTTCCTCGGTGGCTAACCAATTACAGTGAGGGGAGACAGGCAGAGAGCAGGAGGAGTACACGGTAGGGGTTTGGTCTGAAACTCAGCAGAAGCGAGCAGGACAGGGGACATAGATCGTGAGGGAGAGGAGACAGAAACAAAATGGAAGGGGTGAGGAGGGGCTAAGTACCTGCACTAGGATAGAACAGCAGGAACCTCTTTCACAGGCCTGCTGAAGCTGAACACACGTCCTGGTCTAGATTAGCTGGGAAAATTGGGTTTCCTCAGAGGCCAACCAATCACAGTGAAGGGTGGCTGGCAGAGGGCAGGAGGAGCATAGGGGAGGTTCCGGTCTGAAACTCGGCAGAAGGGAGCGGGATGGGATGAAGAGCATGAGAGAGAGGCGACAGAAACAAAATGGAGGGGGCAAGGAGGGGATACTTACCTGGACTAGAATGGAGCAGAAGAACCCTCTTTCTTCATGTGCACTCGAAGGACTAATACTTCAAAACTGTTGATATTTCAGCACTGTTTAAGGAAACTTCAAATACTCTGCATAAAAGTGTCATTTGTATTAGCTTGGAGTAAAAACAACCTGTTCGCAATTCAAAACCATAAATAGCTCACTAACCTCCCAACACTTTATTCTCGGAACTAGTGTTAGAGATTTGTATAACTTTTATTTATTCATGTGTTGGTTTTTCGAATAAGGATAAGACTAGAAGAGAGCTGGACAATGGATGTAAAGGCAGTCTGAGAGTCAACAAGAAAGCTACATTTCTAGACCATGAAGTCGTTTGACAGGAATAAATAACATAACAAACCTGTCCCTTGGCTAGGGCAACTCTTTTAAGTTCTTGTTTTTCTTTCTAGGAACTCTGATGTGCACTTGCATAGGGACTCTCACTGCTCTCAGTCCCACCCCAGGCATTGGTTGTTTTGATGTCTACTGTGCATGTGGTTGCACCCTACTATCCACCATGGTGCCAACCTTTTGGCTGGAGGATTCCCTTCCTGCCTTAGTGGCTACCAACACGTTGATTCTGTAAAACCTTTCAGAGCCAATTTTGTTAATATCTCCTTGAACGAAGGGGTGTTTCCTGCAAATTTGAAGGAGGGATGAACTAACCCATCGAAGAAAAATAAACAAATCCAGACTCTCCAATAATCACCCCATAGCTGGTCTACCTTGGCACACAAAAATCCTGCAAAATCTGTAGCAGTGCAGTTGCAATTACATATAAAAAATGGCACTGGACAGCTTACTATCTGCTTTCCCTCCTTGCATGGAACTGAATTGGCCCTTGTAAGTGTTTGGGACAATACACTTTCTAATGTGGATGAGGGGGTGCCTCTCCTGACTGTGAATACGTCTTTCAGATGCATTTGGATCAGAAGACTCAGACCTCCCGCCTTTATGAAGTCAGTTGGGTCTCACATTGGCACACTTTCCAACTGATGAAACTGTATAATTTCATGTCTTATTCCATCCTGGTTTCTTTCAGGGTACTGTGTACGAATCCTGAGGTGTTGTCACTGCTTTAGATGGTGCAGCTTCATTCCATGAGGCCAGGGTGGTGAGGCCACTACCTGAAAGTCCCCCTGGTGTGGCACTCCGCAGGAGGACCTCATGGGGTGGGGCATGGGGCGCAGATTGAGAGTAGTGCCCATTTCAGGAGAACACATTATCCCTTTAACCCTCCCAACTTCCCTCTAAAACCCTCCAATTCAACACACTATCTCAGAAATGAACTACTGGGATGAGGAAGAGGCCATGAGGAAGGATGATCACTGATAAGAATGAACACACTGGCACGAGTCTTTCAAATGATCTTATTGGTCAGCTGTAAATCAAAAGCAGAGAGGGAAGAGAACAATGCGTATTTGTTTTCGGCTCGCCAGTGGCCGAGAAAATTAGCCTGATATGTGCAGACTAGCAGAGCCATGAAGCAGACGGTGTCTGAGCGAATGAAGCAGTCAAAGAAGGCCTGCGACACAGAAGGCAGGCTGAAGGAGAAGAAAGTTATCCGCCGGTGACCGAGGCTGCTGGAGTGCAAAGAATCCAATGCATAATGGCAGAGGAGACGCGCACAAGACCGGGGAAGGTCCCATGAGCTATAGAAGCCGCAGAAGCTCCTGGGAGACCCACAAACTACCAGGGGGTGATGGTTAAGTTTGTGCAGGTACTAGGGTGGCTAATCCTTGGGTTGGAACCAGAAGGGGCACACAGCTCGAAATTAAGCACAGAAGAAGACTTCATTGGTGCACAGTAACCAAGAGAAGGGGGCCTGGGACCCTATTGTGAACACATATCTCAAACTGTAATAAAAAGGAGTACGAACTTTGCATTTACAAAATAGTACTCACAGACCTTGGCAGGGGAGTAATCCAAGGCTCTGGCATGAAGAGAAATTAGATAAAGAGAACTTTGAAATTAACCAAGTGAAGGGGGTCTGTGACCCACACTGGAAGATGCAACCCAAACAGTTATGAAGACAAATACAAAGCCTACATGCACACGGTACACTCAGAAACCTTGGCAGGAGAGTAAACCAAGAATGTAGGTGGAAGTGAAGTCAGAGAGAAGACAGTGAGAACGGGATTATTGACTACCCTACTGGGCAGGAGAGTGGAGCAAGGAGGGGGTACTAAGAAAAAGGGTTGGGGACCCTCAGCACAGCTTGGGAGAGAGAACCAGACTATTCTTCTTCATCACAGTACCTGGGAGCCTGGTCTGCTCATGAAGGGTGAGGGACCCTCAGCACAGCTTGGGAGAGAGAACCAGGCTATTCTTCCTCATTGCAGTACCTGGGTGCTAGGTCTGCTCAGAAACAGTGAGGGACCCTGAGTACAGCTTGAGAGAGAGAACCAGGCTATTCTTCCTCGTTGCAGTACCTGGGTGCAAGGTCTGGTCAGAAACAGTGAGGGACCCTGAGTACAGCTTGAGAGAGAGAACCAGGCTATTCTTCCTCGTCGCAGTACCTGGGAGGCGCTTCTGCTTATAAATGGGTTGCAGCCCTCAAGACGGCTTGGAAAAGGAGTCCAGCCCATCCTTCCATGCCACAGGGCCTGGGAGTCAGGCCTACCAAGATAAGGACATGTCTTGACCATTAGAGGCACATAGACCATTTTGGATTGAGTTGGAAAAACTATGGTGAGAGGGACTCACCCCCTTGAGTCTTATGGAACATTTGTTTGTTTTTTACACCTTTCTGAAACTTTTGTTTTGAGCTATAAAGGTGGGCTGCAGGGGGACAGCTAAGAGACATTTCCCTTTTCACATTATGTTGAGAGTAGCTCGTGAGGGACAGGTTTGCATTTGGACAGGACGACAAAGACATTCTGACACAGACAGTTTCATTAGCTAGTTTTGTTGAGGGAGGGAATCCCCTCTTAGAGTTAGTGTTAGTTCGGATTTCTGCCAACTCTCCCACGTTTTTGTTATTAATAAAAGTCTTAACCAATCAACATCCCTACTTTGTGTCCGACTGTTACTTCTATACCCTCACAGTACCCTCAGGTTGATTGCTTTTCCCTCCAATATTTACCATCTGTATCCATCCCCTCATATTTATTTTAGACAGGTTTGGCCTCTTTTACCATTTAGATGATGAAAACACTCAGATCAATCTTAACATTTAGAAATCAACTGATGATTTCTCCCAGCTTACACATGTAATGAGTGAAGTTAATGTGTGGATGGTACACACCAGGGCACACCTTAACCTGACAAAGACTAAAACGTGCTTTGTGAGGTAAATCATCATTTAAACGGTCCAGCAAGACAAACCCCACCTTCCAATCATTTGGGTTGGAAACTGTGCTTGCAAAATCAATAAAAAATGTGGGTACTCATTTGGAAGCCACCCTCTGCGCCAGTAGGCAGCTAAATAAGGTGGTAAAAGTGTTTTTTTTAATTTTTTTTACTGCGTCCACATCGCAAGGTTGCTCCCTACTTACTAAGACCCACATTTACAATGGTCGTTGGTAACTTAATATATTCTAAACTTTGCTACACTAATGCCCTGAGTACCTATTGGAAAAAAAGTTTAGTACACCCAGAATGCTGGAATTTGCATTTTCTAAGATCACGCTCAATTTTCAGCAAGCCCTTTGGCTTCCAGTTTAACAGAAGGGACCGTTTAAATGTCTGTGCCTACTCTTTAAATGTCTCGGTGGCCTTCCACCCTCCAAAATTAGAAAATGAAATCTAAGGGCCTCTGTAGGCGGTAAGGGTTTACCAGTACCGGTAAACCCTTACCACCTTACTACGAGGTCCATTTGCGGGTTGGAGAATTTAACGCTTGCTTTTTGCAGGCGTTAAAAACCAACCCGCAAAGGGACCAGGGAGCTAATTACGGTACCGCAATTTGCAGTGCCGTAATTAGCATCTTCCCCATTCCCATTATGCCCTATGGGGCAAAAATGGGAATGGGGAATGGCAATGGGGGAAGGGGGAATTACCGCCCCACCAACCTTGGAATAGGGCGGTAATTCCCCTTTCCACCAAGGCGGTGCCGGTATTTTACCGGCATGGACCAAGGTGCTAATAGCAACTTGGTCCACCGCCGTCCGTGTAATGAGGCCCTGAATGTACAAACATAGATGTCCCCTTTGGTCTCAGAACAGCGGTACTCTATTTATTCCAAAATCTAGATTCAACAGGAGTGAATGTACTCAGTGGCGGGCTGTCACCTGTGGAGCGCTCTACCTAGCAAAATGTGGGATACCACCTCCCTTAGCCTATTCTGCAAAGCACTTCATCTCCTCCAAGATGCAGACTATAGAGCAAGGTTTTCCAAATATTAAAAAATATAAATACATACATATGAGTCCATCTTCAGGTTGACAGGATTCTGCCCAGGAGGTTCAGGCTGTGCCTTCTTCACTCACTGCAATATGGGGAAACAAAGCGAGGGGAGGTGGGCTCATGGATTCCATCTTCTCTCCTCCTTCAGCTCTCCTCCACCAAAATGTAGGTTCTGAAGATAGAAGTGTCATTCTGATTTGGAGAAAAGTAAGTCTGCTGACTTCATGTGGATAAAGGAGCAGCAAGGAAGACAACCACAGAAAAAAGACACAAGTCAAATGGCACCTCTTTGTCCTCTCATCTTCTCTTACCCTCCTCAATCTTAACTTCCTCTGTATATCATAGAGCGGATGGAGACCCACTGGAGCGGTCCTAAGGACATTTTCTCTGGAGGTCCCATCCACGCCGCAACGAAAGCAGATGGAGGTGGAGTGTCTACGAACTACCGGTCCTGTGGGGTCCAGGGAATAGCTGAAACTACTGCTGATCTCCAGGCCCTGAGAAGAGATCTCCTGTATATAAGGGAAAACCCTTTGTTGAGTACAATGGGTTAGCTCAAAATATTTTCACAAAAGTGTGCCCAGCATTTTCTGACATTATTATCAATTTCTGTTAAATTTGACTTCAATCAATGTAAATAAAGTTCTTGAAGCTAAGGGCCTGATTCATGGAAGTGTTTTACAATGGCGCAATCCTATAGGAAAACATTCCATGAATCAGGCCCTAAGTATTGTCAACTCTCTGAATGCAGTGAAAGACTAGCTCTCTCTGAAATACGGGGAAACCCGTTAACCTTTTCTCATGATGGCCGCCGGGATACACTGTTCCAAGGCCCCCTTCCTTGCAGGGCCTCCGGACCGGCAAGTTTTGGCAATATCTAACACTACCACAGCACCCATCTCAAAGCCGGCTGGTGAAGCTAATCTATGCCCCCAGTTTGGCTGGCCTTGCGCTCGAGTGGCATTGACCCTAATC
Organism: Ambystoma mexicanum; assembly: GCF_040938575.1. NCBI lineage: Eukaryota > Metazoa > Chordata > Amphibia > Caudata > Ambystomatidae > Ambystoma > Ambystoma mexicanum. The sequence goes on from NC_090938.1 coordinate 68,510,551, forward strand.
TGCTTTTGCAACTTCTGCACCGCGATGCCCTTTGAACTCTATGACCTTGCCACATGCATGCCTCCTCTTATCAAGCCTATTATTGTTATGCCTGTAAGCACCCAACCACTATTTAGCCCAATTCTACAACCATGTATCCTGCATTTCTTACAACCAAGTAACCCGTAATCATTGAACATATAATGACTGTAAATGTAACTACACGCCTCGAGGCATCACTTTCGCCTGTACTCGCACCTTTCATTCATGCTGTTCTTCACGATTATCCAATGTTCCTTCGGACACAGCCCCCTGCACCTTGGGGTGAGACTCTGCCAAACCGGGCATCCATGCCAACCCTGGCCTTCTTGTAACTACCTATTTTGTATAACACACACCTTTTTTGTCCTATATGATTGTCTGCACGCCTGATATAGCCCCCTGCAACACGACGTGAGACTTTTCCAGTCTTTATGTGCACCTATTTTGTCCCACATACTTGCCTGTATGCCTGATGTAGCCCCCCGCACCATGAGGTGAGGCTTTGCCAGTCTGCATTTGCACATACATATGTTGTCCCACATACTTGCCTGTATGCCTGATGTAGCCCCCCGCACCATGAGGTGAGGCTTTGCCAGTCTGCATTTGCACATACATATGTTGTCCCATGTACTTGTCTGCACGTCTGGTGTACCCCCGCACCATGAGGTGAGGATTTGCCAGTCTGCATTTGCACATACATATGTTGTCCCATGTACTTGTCTGCACACTTGATGTAGCCCCTGCACCATGAGGTGAGGATTTTCCAGTCTGCATTTGCACATACATATGTTGTCCCATGTACTTGTCTGCACGCCTGGTGTACCCCCGCACCATGAGGTGAGGATTTGCCAGTCTGCATTTACACATACATATGTTGTCCCATATCCCTGTCTACATGCCTGATGTAGCCCCTGCACCATGAGGTGAGGCTTTGCCAGTCTGCATTCAAACAGCTATAATTTCTATATCCATTATGCACTTCTCTAAATGTTATATGCACTTTCTGTAACTAGCGCCTAGATGCCTTTGTGTTTTGTGCGCTGAAATAACTGCAAAAATAAATAAATAAGGGTCATTTTTATCTTCAGTAACACTGAGTAGGGATTCCAATACCAATTGTTTCTCTCTCAATATCCCTCAATAGCCTCTTCGTATCATTTAAACATGTCACTGTGGAGGGCAACTCATGGGACCACAGTTCAATAACCCAGTCAGCACTTGTGAGCTTTCCAGAGCTTAATCCACTAACAACCCGCGTTGCACCAATATTGGGCCACTATACCATACAATGTAATCCCCCAAAACCTAATCGCTAATCAGTCAAGTGGCATAAACTCAACATCCTATATCCAAACTATCTAGCCGACAAAACCGAAACTTCTCCCCCCTAGATTTAGACAATCCTAACCCTAATGCATTGGATCAACCTCCACCTGCACCGTGTGTCGTTGCCTGGAACTCTAGATCCACCATTAAAACAACATGCATGTTTTGGAACATGCCACACTCGCAGAGACCTCAGGCCTCCACAGACAGCACGTGCTCGTAGTGCCGAAGCACAGCAACATAGCTCATAACCCACATGGACTATTCCCTGTTAATCAGTACACTCAATGAAGAACAAACTTTGTACACACATGACATAAGCACGTTTCAATAATTGATAAATCAGATACAATTATTGTTATTATAATGAGGGTATTTATTGAATGTGGACCTGGCTTTAGGAAGCAACCGAGTGCTTTACAATCACATGGGGAAGAACACAGTGGGAGAGGCAGAGTAAAAAAGGAGCGCGTGCTAACAGGGGGGGGGGGGGTCAATTGGCAGCATGGGCTCGACAAGCAACCGGTAGGAAGACAGGGGCGAGCAGATCGCAGAGTCTCAGGTAGGGTGAATGTAAGCACAGCTCTTTAAAGAGTACCCCACATACAGCAACGATGGGTCCCAACCAACGCAGCCCTTCACCCATCGCGCGTGAATAGTCTGCTATTCATTTGAATGGCAATAACATCAGTTCATGCAGCACCTAGAAGCAGGAGAAATATGGCATGACATTTAAATATGATTTTATCAACATTTTGGGTCCCTCAAGTAACTTATAAAACCGATAGGGTTTGCTAGGGGCTCCCTGGTACTTGGTCAGGGAGACAGGGGGTGTTTTCCATTCCCTCATTTCGGAACTTTAAGGCATATGTTCTAAGAACATGGTTACAAATTGCAAATAAGTTGCAGCTTTTCAACATCAAGTCTGAGTTATCAGAAATGTGCCTTTTCATAGACCCATGTTTTGAAATCATATCAGCCCTTTCCATTAAGTTTCTTGGCAAGCAAGGGAATTTGAACTCACACACCGTGAAGTTTATCTATTGAGTCAAGCTTCAAAATGTGAGTCATTGGAAGAGATTCTCAAAAAGTGTTTTGGGCACAAATGTGCATCTCATCACTTGTGCTAATAAAATGAGAAAGCCATTCTCAAAGGCATCTTAATGAGCGCAACCTGGATGTCACCCCTTTGCACATTTGCACAGATCAGGCGCAGTCTCGAATCTTAAAAGAGGATCCCAAACTCACAAATGGGATGCGCTTTTAAATGCACAGAAATGAGAGTCATCCTTCTGCATCTTTGGGAACAGGTGCGCCCTTGCCATTCCCAATGAGCCCTATGGGGGCTCGATTGGGAATGGGGAGGTACCAGGTCCGGGTTCCTTAAATGATGAATGACTGTGTCTTGCAAGGTTGGAATATCCCGGTAATTCCTCATTTAAGGAACCCGGACGCTAATAGCGGCATGGCTACCTCCAACCTTTTGCCCATTGTGTTCAGTCTGTTGAGGTTGTGTGAATTTTCAGTTATATCGGCATGGAAGATTAACCCTAGATATTTCAGATAACAGTTTACTAGTAGCTGGGAAAGAAGGGCTCTGTGATCAATACATAGATCAGTGGTGTGCAGCTGTGTCAATCCCTGTCAGTTGAAACTTTGCTGCATTATGGCGTGAGCTCTCAGTTTATTAAGCAAGGCGGTGGATAACTTCCTTTTTTTTATTTCTTTCAGGAGCCATGGAGCTGCGCCTCATCTTGAAAGCCATTGGCTTCTCTTCCTTGGTGGCCATTGGAATCCCAGGCAATGTCTTGATTCTGGTGACGTTTCTCCACATCCGGATTGCGGAGAAGCACCTCCTACCTCCCAACATCATCCTCTTTGCGCTGGCATCGGTAAACCTGCTGGTGATCCTCACCAAAGGGGTCCCTCAGATGGTCAAGTCCTTGGGTTTCCAGAACATCTTCAATGACTACGAGTGCAAGACCATCTCCTTCGTGTATCGCGTTTCCCGGGGAATGACCATCTGCATCACCTGTCTGCTGAGTTGCAACCAGTGCGTCATTCTAGCCCCGCCCTCAAAGTCCTGGTTGTTCATGAAGCAGCGAGTGCCCAGGAACGTCACAGTCATCATCGTCGCACTCTGGTTCGTCAACTGTTCTATATACCCGTCGTGTATTCTGCAGGTCCGCGCCATTGCCAACTACACCACATCAGAGTATATCTTATACTTGGAATTCTGCATCCACGACTTCATGACCTTCGCCTCCTACGTGGCCAACGGCACCGTCATTGCCCTGCGCGACTTCTTCTTCGTGGGCCTTATGACCATCGCCAGCGTCTACATTGTTGTTATTTTATATCGGCATGGGAAGCAAGTACGGGGCATCCGGAGCTCTGACAGGAACGCGGGCAGGACGGCAGAGTATAAGGCCGCCCGGTCAGTAGTCCTGCTGGTCACAATCTATGTTGTGTTGTTTGGGCTAGACAGCGGGCTATGGATGTATACACTCTTTGTATCCAGGGTGGCACCTGCCATTTCAGATGCCAGGGTTTTCTTTGGCACCCTGTATTCAGCCCTCAGCCCCATTGTTATCCTCAAGACGAACAAGAAACTTCAAACCACACTGAGGTGCGCGCACAAAGATGGCGCCATTGAGTCTCCTATGGAAACCAAAAGTTCTGATGTTCCGTTATCCAAGAGTTAAATCAGAAAAGAGGGTTGTTTCTAAAAATGTGGTTGCCGCCATGGAGCACTAGTTCTTGTCTTGACGTCTCTGTTACTGCTCATTCAATGTTGGAAATACAAGGAGCTCACGGTCTTCAAATCCATGTACAGCAGGCCCGTTTAATATTTAACAGCTTGTCCCCCCAAAAAATGCAATAAAATATGTTGTGGACCGCACACATGCCTGCGTTAGTATCATTGCATTTTTCCAAAGGGACATGTAAAAGAAAGTGCCGCCACTTCAATACATGTTGTGGATTCTGAATCGCTATATCGTGTCACTTGTCATTTAGAAAGTAGCAGGTGCTTATTGAAGCATAGACATTCCATTTCTTTCTCTTGCTAACGCTGACCTATAGGAGCTCTTACAGCGATTTCAGGTTAGTTGAAGGTGTGCACAACAAAAGGCACACAGACACACACACACTCACTGATGTAGTGGCATGTTGTTACAAATTACATACACCTTTCAACTTAAAGACGTGTTTAATGATCAATTAATCAAATCATCAGTAATATCTAACAGCATGGCAGATCCTGGTTGAAAAAAAACGAAATGTTTCAATAAGCAATTATAGAATTACAGCATCGGTAAAGTAATGTTTACCTCAGTCAGAAAAAAAAAAACACATTTGCCTTAAACATGAATTAGCTGGAATGCATAAGTTACATCATTTTCACTCGGTACAGCCCCCAGAGCAGACAGTGACAAGAACGATGCACTTGTGAGACACAACAGGTCGCGGTGAGCGCGTAACCCATTGTTTCCGAATCCAGAGAAAACATCGAATACAAAGAAAGTGAAGGAGACATTACCGATTTTTTTTGACTGAGAATGATAGGTATCTTTGTATATGGATAGTAAATAATTGGTCGGAGTGGGATAACAGCATAAGTTAGGGTAGGCGTGGATGAGAGGGTGTGCAGAGGGTCTGTCTCGGGAGGATAGCTCAGGAGCAACGTGCTCACCTTGGAAGCAAAACAACACAGAGCAACACAGTTCGTTCCTGGGGTCCGCACTTTGAAACCTCTGGGTATTAAGCACGTTCTAAATAACCTATCATATCATTTTTTTTTCTTGTTTGTTTTTTTAAGTGGAAAAAGCAAAACGTGATGTTCCTTTTTCTGTCGAACACATGAGGGCATTCCTCCACTCGTTTTTATTTTTCCTCAACATGTTCAGGATATCCCGTTGTTTCTAAGGTAGCTTGGAAATGGAGATGCGGATCCCGTCTTCCTTTTCAGTAACGGGCATGTGCAACGCGGGAGGCGATGTACGTGGGGCTAAGGAGGTTTATCTCGGAGTGAGGGTGGGGGTGAGAGATGCGGTGGGAGTGCATGGAAGAAGGACAGGTGATTCCTGTGCACAGGTTGTTCGGACCCTGGGCTGTTTTTGAGTGATTTAGCCAGGGCTTGGAGAGTGTGATTGGCTGTCACACCCACCGTGGGGGGTGAGTTCTCATAAAACACCCGCTACTTTCAAATAAACTGCAGATCTAACCCAGGTTCTGTGTTGCTGCCCTACGACTGCAGGCAAACATGTGTGCAATAAAAGTGACATGGAGACTGGCCTTTTTCTCAACGGAAGGGCGCCATTTCATTGGTGGAATTTTAGGATCGTGGGCTTTTTAAGAAATGCTGATTACAATTACACAATAACACCCCCATCAGCAGGCTTGATCCAAAATGCCTAGGACCCAAGCTGTGTTACAAAGAAAAAGGAAGGTTCCTAATGAAAGTTCACTGGAGCATAAAACCATGCAGGCCTTTGGCTCTCCTAGTGAGTTCTGGGCTGACCAACCACTGACGCAGGAATTTATGCTTTTAGCACCCTCAGGCCAAAGCCTGAGTTTAAAATAATGAGGCAATATGCCCTCAAGCGGCGGGCCGACGCTGTAGGTAACAGCCCGCCACCCAAGTTAAGGGCCGGAGCAGCACGACGGTCCCTCAATGCGGACGGCGGCCCCGTTACTGAAAGGGTTGGCCTGCCGCTGAGGGAAATGTATTTATTTATTTCTGAAGCACTTAGACAAGAACCTGGGGGCATGGGAGCGCTGGGACAGAAATACAACATGAAACATACAAAGTAAGATTCAGAGGGGGGGAGTCCAGAGTGAGGTGAGCATGGGCAAGAGTCCGCTTTCAATCAAAAAGAAAGGCTTTCAACTTACGTTTGGAACTGGGTAGACTAGGGCTTAACCTTAGATCGACGGTGCAGGGGTATTTCATAGGCGTGGGGATGAGAATGGAAAACATCACTTTTTGACCTGTGTCAGTTTTGCCTTAGGTATAAGAAGTAGACCACAGTTATTGGATTTGAGGCTGCATCTAACCGGTAGCCATTTAAGCCGAGCAGCTAGATAGGACAGGCTTTCACCGTGCAGACAGGAGTGTGAGATGCAGAGCGTGCGAAACATGACTGTCTTTGCTACCGGGAGCAATGTAATGCTCTCTGAGCTGTAGACGCATGGTCAGTTTGTTGCAGACCCAGTAACACCCTCACTGGGTTGTTCTTTACGACTTGCAGACGGTTCAGTTCCCGTTTACCAACGCTTATTAAGGTGCTGGCGCAGTAGTCTAGGCGGCTCCCAATGATCGCCCTGACTAAAGTGGCACTGCTGGTCATATCAAGATATGGTTGATTTGTGCCAGTCATTTGATGTAATACGTTGTGTTAGATACTAAACCTCTGATGTGTGCCTTCATTGAAAGTTCACAATCGATGGTGAGACCCACTTTTTTAAGGGAGGCGAGAAGACAGTCTGCAATTTGGCATTAGGAGAATGCGTGATCAAGCTGGCACAACTTGGGGCCAGTACCCAGTATTATCATCTCTGTCTTACAGTTGTTCAGGTCTAAGCCATTCAACAACATTGTGGGATGTATTTACCCATGCATCCGGGCCCTACCTCAAAACTGTGCAGTACTGACATGGAAAACATCATGATGGCCAGAGCTTCCCAGAAAATGCACAGGGAAATGCATGAAGAATAGCCTGCCACCCATTTTTGCCGATGTTATGGGCACAGAAGGACACTGCCTAAAACGCCATTGGACTACCCACACAGTAGTCTGAAACCATTGGGAATGGCAATGCTAATGGCCAAAAGCAAACCCATAACTGTTGGGAATTCATTTTCTTAAATCCCAAAAAGGGGTGCAGTACCAGTACTCACCACTATCCAAAAGCCGGCATTTTAAAACCACACCAGATTTTACTTTTTTGTGTAAAACTGAATGAAACCAAAGCAGGCTAAAGAAAGACTTACTGAGAGGTGGATACAATGTAAAGTGATATTCTGAAGTGACTTGAAGGTTTATAACAAGACTGGCTGAGCTGTGGATTGCAGCAGTTTAAGTTGCATTGGACTGAAAGACACTAAAAAAAATCTAAATGTTTAAATTGACTGAGTGACCTACTTTTGAGTGTCACATAGGTTGCAATTGTTTAACTGTCATAGTTTTAAACTTAGAATCAGCCTTCTAGCTGCATATGTGAAAATGTTTAGTTTTATTTGAATGCAGAAACTGGGGAACAGAAATGACAGCTTAAAGAGATTCCAATTTGCCTGGCAACTACCCCCATCAGGAGTGAAACTTTAGTGACAGCTGTGTTCCCAGGCCTAGCTGCCCTTTTGCTGCCCACACTAAGGATATGCCATCTATCTGATAATTGAATTACCTGTGCTCTGCAGGAGAGTGAACAAAGCCCTCTTCACTCAGGCAAAGGTTTTATTACCGCAGTCGTAAAATGTAGCTTCCTCTTGGCAGGAGCTGGGAGGGGCACTGCCTGTGAGAGCAAGCTGGCTTGGCAGAACTGGACAAACCAGTATTTCTACCTTGTGCTGAGAGAAAACCACACCCCTTTGTAGCCAGAATATTGTTTAGAAAAAGATTAATAACTCATGGTGCGGACATGTGAACATTTTAGAAATGATACCATAATTCTTGTGATTTTTCTGCCCACAGTTTAAGAGGTTTTTAGAACCGGTGGTATGTACAGGGGGGTGTCAGCGGAAAAGTGGATATTACTCTAAATGTGTGCATGTTAAAAATCTGAAACTTCATCAATTAATGTCCATACCCCCTGCGCACATGTATGTAAAGTTGGGTCCATGTCAGAAATTGAAAACTCAGTTAAAAAGTCAATTATGTGCCATCTCTGAATGCAAGCTCCTAGAAAGAGCAGATTTGGACAGAGACATGGCTAAATTCAGCCACACCATGTATATGTAATTTCAAGCAACTGTGTAACTGTGAAATATGTCTTTTATTATCAAATATAGAATGTGTGCAATCTGACAGGGGAGTGCCCTCTTGGCAAGCCATAAAATGACATCACTCTGACTCACAGTTCATTCCCCAATCAAGTGATGAATGGAAACTTGACCAATGACAAGTGAGAGGGGTAGGGTCTAGTGATGCTGCACACACACCCACTTGCAGAACATATAAATGGGCCACTGAAACTTAGATAGAGACCGTCAAAATCCATCTGCCGCTGGAAGCTCTGCCGGAAAAATCCATACTTTACCTCCATCAACCTCCAGAGAGCCAAACTAGAGACTTCAATCTATCCAGAACTAAGAGACCAGACCAGGGAGAAAGCAGTGCTGTACCCAGAGAGACCCAGACCAGCAGAGAGAGCTGACCCAGATCACTGTGAAGTGCAGAGGCCAGACCAGACCAGACCAGAGTCCAGTTTAAAACCCTGACCAGATCCGTGACGAGGCCCATTTAATTCAAGAATATAGTGTGAGTACATAGTAAAACTGTGTAGAACCCATCTCTTAGTTAAAATAATATAATTCAATCCATTTTTAACCTAAGTAGAACTGCAGCTTAGCAATTGTGTTATCCTGCCATCAATTTAAAGCTGAAAAAGTGTGCGTTTAAAATTTCAAATCTGAAAAACGACCTTTATTCAATCGTTCATATCTCCGCAACCGTTTGTGCTAGAGACTTGCAGTAACTTTCATTTTGAAGCTGAGATCCTAGGCTTTCCTAGGACCCCAAAGCGATAGAGATAGTCCTTGTGGTTCCTCTGTAATAGCGCTCGGCGCATCCGCAAATTTTACCGCGATTTGCAAATTTCTTCACATGTAAAAACTGCTGCTGCTTGCCTTCCATTTGCCAGAAATTCGTTTAACCTGCTCACTATCCCTGCCTCATTGCTAGTGTGAGCCTGGACTAATATTAACTAGATATCACTCACCCTGAACCTCTGAAAGGGAATTAAAAAGCATTTCCAGCATATTTCTCATCCATTGCTAGCACATATCAAAGCATTTGGGCCTGTGTTTTCAAAACTCCTATCTGTGTTTTAAACTTCTGTTGTCTAAGCTTGGGGGGGGATTGAACTGATTACATTGATTGCATTTCTGAGAACTGTGTGCTCTCCTCCCATTCCATTGCATTGCATAAAGAGGGGGGGGAGTGAATAGCCAGAGAAAAGTGATTACATTGTTTTGTTGAAACCATATTGAGTATTTTCTATACTGCATTTCATTCATTCAACCTTGCATTTCCTTGAACCCTATAAAGCATTCTCTACCACATTATCCTTATGTACCTATTTACCAGTGTGCTACCTTATCCATTTCATCTAAACTCCTTAGTAATTATAAAGAAGTGTGCTAGTGCCAGATTCTCTGTTGTTAATCTGTATCATATCAGATTAAGTGTGATATTCAATTATTAATTTATTATAAAGTGTCATATATATATCTATTGTTTAAGGTATCAAATAAACTCTTTTAACTTGCAAAACAGAACTACTTCTTGGCTCAGTGGGGTCAGGGGGATTCCAAGAGAGGGGTGTTATATAGGGGTAGTCATCCAGAACGCATGAACTGGACCTAAAGATATATCAATAAGGGTTTTCATTCAGTATTCTAGACTAGGCGTTAACTTAGCTGTAGTGCTGAATTGAGTCCTTTTACAAATTGGGGGCTCGAGCCGGACGTTTGGGTTAGAATACCACTTGTGCAGCTTAATACAGTGTGCTAACTGACGGGATACATACATCCGGTCGGATCACCACGCTGCATTACGCTGTGAAGCATTCCTCAAAAGGGACACTCCAAGAAAAGTTCTGTTCTGCAAAAATAAAATACAAACTTCTGTAAGTCAGGACAGAGACCAATCTCTAGAATGACGACCTTAGTAGACATGAAAATAGCCAGAGAGCACCTCTTGCATAAGCTATTTGTGAGAGGTGAATGGACCGAACAGGGCCAGGATGTGTGGTTGCAGGCCATCACACAACAGGTCACTGAAACAGGGTCAGATATATATAGAGATCAGGGTCCCTTACATGTGGCCCTGAGTGAACTATATATGGCTCCTAAAGCCAAAGAGGAACACAATAAGATTGCCAGGATAGCAGCATACCTGTACCTATATATGGGAGACATGCAGGATAGAAAATCTGGCAAATAGGCAACAGATGGCATTACAGAAGGCCCAATCTGACCTGGTCTCTTCTGAGCAGAGGCTGCAGAGGAGCCAGGAGTCAGAAGATGATAGTAGGCAGCACATCATTAAAATAAAGAAGGATATGGATGTGCTGCAACAGGAAAAGGTAGAACAGGATACCAGATTTCTGGCCTAGCAGAAGGAATACCAAGAAGGTTTGGACTCCCTACTGCAAAACCAGAAAAAGCTGGAGCAACAACTGGACTTCAACAGGGTATGTGCTGAGCAGGTAGTCACCCTGCAAGGCCACCTAGATAGAGTGAAGGCAGAGAGCAACAAACTAATTCTGAAAGACCTGGATACCCAGGCAGAGTTTGATCAGGAGCGCCAGAATGCTGGTGCCTTCCAAAGGCAAAGGGACGACCTGGCGGCACAGATGCAGGCTCTTAGTCAGGAAAGGGATACCTTAGGCCAGGAAGTCTGCCATTTAAAAAGAAAAATGGAAGAAAATCACCTGGCCCACCAGGGACTGGGTGACCTCCAAAAAGAACACCAGAACTTGCTAGAGCACACCAGGAGGGTGGAGGATGCTCTAGCAAGAAAGGAGCAGGCCAATAGGGACACAGCTCAGGAGGTAACCCTCCTGCAGCAAAGACTGGCCCAGTTCTCCAGGACCAACCAGGAAGTACAGAGGGAAAATGAGGCTCTCTGCCAGCACAATGAGAGGCTCCAGCAACAGGTAGCGATGCAGGAGAAACTGATAGAGTCGAGTAAGGCCTTAACAGAGGAACTGAAAGCACAAATGCAGGCTCTTGCATTGCAACAGGGAGCAGGGGCGGATAGAGATGAGGTCCGCTGGGAAAGAGAGATTCCTGACCATAACCGCAGGAGCCCTACCACCAGGGGCCTTCATCTCCCCCAGTCCCTGGACTCTACCACCCCCATGTCCCCTGGCGCACATGAGCACAGGGCCACAGGGATGGCAGATTACTATCCAGCTAAGAGTATGGGGCTCATAGGCCAGTACCACTCAGGAATGGAGGGGTGGGCATCCGGGTATGGGCACCCAAGTACAGTACAGTTCAATGGGGAACCCCAGGAGAGTAGGCCCATTAAGGGCATCCTGCAAACCTCTGCCCAGTTAGGTCAGTGGAGGGGGTACCCATCAAATCCTGGCAGCAAGGAGGAATCTGAAGACTCCTCTGAACTGCGCAGGACACAGGAGACCAGGTCCCCACATTCTGCCAGCCATTCCCAGGCTCGCAGAATCCGGGAAAACCTGGAAGAACAGACGGGAACCTCTGGGAGCAGTGCCTCTGAGTCCGAGGAAGAATGGACAAGGGTTACCCGAACCAAAAAGGCCAATAAGGCAAAAAGGGCCTTGCTTAAGGACCCCTTAAAGCAGATTAAGGCGATCAGGAGCGTCATCACGCCTTACCATAAGAACGCTAAGTATTCTGTTTGGGAGCACTTAGAGTTGTTTGAACAAATGATGGAGACTTTCCATTTGAAGGACAGCCAAAGCTGTATTCAATATGTAAAGTGGACCTTCTCCCCGGAATACTCCAGTTTCTTTGCGGGGCTGGAGGACCAAAATCATTTAAGATGGTCCACCTATAAGGCGGCCATCTTGAAACATTTTTCTGTTCACAGAAATCCTCAAGAGGCTCGCAAGGCAGCCTACAATTTGCAATGTGGGGAGGATCAGGCCCCACAAGAATTTGTGCAGGAGTTAAAGCGTGCTTTTGCACAGACCACAAGAAGGGTGCGCACAGATAGTAGAGAGTTCATAAATACGTTTTTCCATGCCTTGCCCAAATACATCATGACCCAGCTCGTGAGGGATTTTCACGAGAAAAGATCCTTAGATTGGGTCATTGAACAGGCTACCCGGATCTATGAGGTGCAGAAACCGATAGATAGCAAAAGTAATGCCCAGAAAAACCCCAAAGCCAACAGCACCCCTGCTGCTGCCAAGGTGGCAGAGGTAAAGGTCACCCCCGTTTTGGATTTGGAGATGGGGGGGCCTAAAAACCTACCTGCACCTAATAATGCTAGGCCCAGGAGGTCCTCGGGTCAGTCACAGACAGGGAGCCAGGGAGGCAGCCCCACAAATGGGGTCCCTCGCTCTCCTGACTATGTAAGTCCTCGCTACAAAGGTAACAGACCCATCCTGGGTTATGTGTGGACTCCTCCAGCCCAAGGGGGGGGATCCAGCCAAGCACCTAACCCAGGGAACTTCCCTCCAAACTTCCCACAGGAGGGCAGAAATTTACCAAACCCTGGGCAGAACTTTTTCCCCAGATATCCACCCGACTTCCAACCCCAAAATCATCCATCCTTCTTTCCCCAATTCCCTGAGCCCAGACCACTGAATCCGGGAGAGGGAAGGCCAAGGGTGGAGGGGTACCCAAATCTTCCCAACCAGGGGTACTACCAAAGAAGGGACAGCTACCCTTCCCGGGATCAGCCCAGGGGAGAAAACAGGGTCCCGTATCAGCCTGAGCGGGTTTCCCAGTTAGAGCGCCAGGTTCAAAACATGGCGCGGGATATGGGTCACATACTGAGGGCTCAGCAGAACCCTCAGATCGGCATGCCGGCGCAGAACGTACCCAACTCTGGACCTGGTGCTCCAGAACAATGACGGGGGCAGCACCCCGATAACTCACCGGTTCCCAGGGAGGAGGCACAAAGGGAAGGGGGGTGTAAAGCCTTGGAGGAAGCTTCCTTCCTCACTTGTAAACAGCCCCTGGAAACCCAGGAACCGGAAACGAAATCTCTTGCCCCTGAAAGTCTGCCTCCTAAGGAGCAGAGGGGGGGTAGGAGAAACAAAAGACCCAAACAGACTCAGTTTGAGGAGGAGGTACAGATCTTCCAATTTGAGGGAGAGGGATCCTCAGAGGATCCTGGGAAAAGGATCTTCTCCTTCAGAGAGGGGGGAACTCCTCCCAAAGAAAAATGGGTCCCTAGGGATGCAAATCCAGACTGGGGAGATGTGGAGCCTGAGCTACCGCCGCCCACCATCTCATCCCAGAACCAACAGCAAGAAAATCCCCTGGTTCAAACCCATCCTGGTGACTGCCTCCAAAAAGGGGGGGGCGGCCCGGAACCGGAGCCAGGGGAACCCACAATGGCTCTGATCTCCAGTTGCCAACTTTTTCTTTCAGATTCCCAAGGCTCTCCACAGAATTCTGCCCAAATCTCTTCGCTAGCGATGTCCAAAACCAGAAAGTTAGCCCACCAGTTGTCCAAAAATGTGCATTATCTGTGCCCCCTTGAGGAGAAGGAGGGAAGATATTATGCCCCGGTACAAGTACAGGGGCAGGGTACAATCTCGGCACTGGTGGACACTGGATCTCAAGCTACCCTTCTGTCCAGAAGGGCCTTTGACGAACTGAATGCAGGAAGGGGAGAGAATTACCAAATTCCTCTCACCTCTCTTCCGGGACAACTACAGAACTTTGACGGGAAGGAAATTCCCGTTGAGGGGACTGCGGACTTGGACATTAAGATCGGGCGACACAAGTTGAAACACCCGGTCATAGTTGTGACCCCGGAGGGCACCCCTTGTTTACTAGGGAATGACCTCCTGAGAAGGTTGTCACCCCTAATTGATTGCGTAAACAAGGTCCTCTGGACCCAGACTAGCCGACCCATAAAATTAAAACAGAGTGTCAACCATGTTAGTTTAAACGGCACATGCCACATGGTTGAACAAAAATCTGACCAAGTAGAATTTCACTTCCAGAACAACCAAATTCCAGACGTGACAGTAATAGCAGTAGGACAACAGACTAGTGATGGGGGGTCCTCTCTATTTCTGAAAATCAACCTTCCTTCCAGTTTAAAGTGGTATTCCACGCTGGAAGGGAACACTTTGAAATTCTATACCAATCCACAATCTGAAACTCCCACTCCTATAGTCCAGAAAGATGTGAAATCAGCTCAAAGCCTGGCTGATATTCAGCAAATTGGAGAGCAGTTGTTCATCCCTGTTCAGTTAAATGATGGGAAGGACTCTATTCTCGCTCGAGTGTGTGTGAACAACGGTAAGAGCTTCATCAGCGAAGCCATGTTTCGCCAACTTCCAAAAGATCCAGCCATTCCCACCTTCAAACTGATAGACAAATGGGAAATGGACCTGGAAGCACCTAATTCCAAACATCTCCTGCCAAGCAGGTGTATGCTCAAAATCTCCATTGGCAACAAGAGCATAGTCCACAATTGTTGGGTCGTGCGAGACGTCCCTGCCGCCTTTTACTTAGGCAGTGACATTCTCAATCGCTTTGCCATTAGTTTGGACCTGATAAACTTCAAAGCTTGGTCCCGATTAGCGGATAATCCCATGGGCTTTGATGATCCAGAAAAAGCATTTAGGTCAGCTCAATTGCTACCTTATGCAGTTGAAATTCAGATCAAAGAGGAAGTCACCATCCCAGAAAGGACCCGACAATTCTCCCTGGAAGTGAAAGTTAAAAGAGGACAATATTTGCAAAACCCTGATGCTTACATACATCTAAATGCTTCCCTCCAACTGCAAGGGTTAGGGGTAAACCCAACACCATTAGTCAACATAGAACATGACACCATTCTAATAGAGGTGGATAACAGCGACTTAAAGAGTATTACTCTAGCCGCAGGCACCATTATTGGAATGGCGGTTGATGACCGACATTTCTCCATTGATCTTGTAAATGAACTGTTAGGGCCAATCCCCAAGGACTGCGTTGACAGTGACAGTGATGACAATACAACACCAGACAGGATTTTTACCCGGCATGGGGGGAACTTCCTGGTGTACACTTCTTGCCCTTATGGTATGGAAGATGTGACTTGTGACTTCAGGAGGGATGAGGTGATTTTCCAGGTCCATGAGGGCTGCCTTTCCCACCTGAAGCCTCCGGTCCAAATCAGCACTCTGACCAGGGACTTCTCCACCCAGCTGGAGGAGGCCGCGGAGATAGCCAAACCAGAAGTCTTTCCAGGCTTCAGGCAGATGGTGGAAGAGAGAGTCAACCTAGCTGACGCCTGTGTGACTCTGGAACAAAAGCAAAAGTTGAAACAAGTTTTCTTGGATTTCCAAGATCTCTTTGCGGTAGACTCATATGACTGTGGTCGCACTGACATCCACACAACAACAATCCCCACGGACCCTGGCATGACTCCTGTGTTTGTGAAGCAATATCGCTTGCCTCTCGCATCAATGGAGTCCCTTACTGAAATAATTAAGAACCTTGAGTCCCGGGGAATAATCCGTCCAGTCCACAGCACCTTCAATAATCCGGTGCTGGGAATATTGAAGCCAAACGGCCAGTGGAGACTCTTGTGATGACCTCAGGGAGCTCAACAAACGGGTCCATACTTCCCTATGGCCTCTCCCCTACATTGACCAAGGGCTGGCCCAGATCCAGGGGTCACAGGTATTCACTGCAATAGACCTGACCAATGGATACTGGACTGTGCCTGTCAGTAGGGAGGACCAATACAAGCTGGCTTTTACCTTTGGGGGCCAGCAGTACACCTGGACCCGGACTCCCTTCGGATACCTCAACTCCGGCAATGAATTCAACATTTTCCTACATAAGGCCATGCCTGACCTGGGTGCGAGGGGTAACCTGGCTTATGTAGATGATGTCCTCATCAAAAGTTCATCTGTGGAGGAACACATAGCGGAGATCCGTTATGTTCTGACACAGTTCAGGGCCGCCGGAGCAAAACTTTCCTTTCAGAAAGCACAGTGGTGTAGAACCCGTGTTAATTTCTTGGGGCATGAGATTACTCCTCAGGGCCTCTGTCCCCAGGAAAAGAAAGTGGAAGCACTTCAGAAACTGAAAGACCCCACAACTCTGCGAGAACTAAGGAGCCTCCTTGGACTGACTAATTACAGCAGGAAGTTCATTGAGGGCTACGCAGAGATCACCAAACCCCTGATTCATCTCCTGAAGGGGGGGGTCAAGTGGGAATGGGGTCCAGAACAAGCCGAGGCAGTAATACAACTCAAGAGAAGCCTCTCACAAGCGCCTTGCCTAGCTTACCCTGTCAGAAACAAGGAGTTCTTCCTGGAGACGGGGTTCTCTGATACGTGCTTGACGGCCGTATTATACCAAAAGCATGACAAGGTCAATAAAGTAATCTCCTATGCGAGCAAAACTTTATCCTCTGTGGAGGAAAAATTCAACGATTGTGAGAAGGCACTCCTGGCAACGGTGTGGGCATTGAGGAATTACCACCCGTTTATCCAGGGGGAACACATCATAGTGGAGACTCCACACCAGCCTCTGCAATATCTCCAAAGTGACAGAATCCGGGCCGGAAATGTGAGTAATTCCCGAATTACTTCCTGGATTCTGTCAATGCAAGGCTTTCCTGTGGAGGTCAGATATGGCCAAAACAAGAAGAGTCCCCTCGCGCAAGGTCTGGCTGACTTGCATGATTGTGCCAGAGAAAACTGTCTCGAGGACGAAAGTCTAAAAATCAAGGACAACACAGAGGCATACCTTAATTCCCCACACAAAGTCTTTGAAGAGGACAAGTGTGAGGGAATGCCCACTGTCTATGTGGATGGATGCTCTTACCATGTTGACAACAACGGGGAGAAAGAACTAGTGGCCGGCGTAGGGAATGCATGGGTGAATGAGTCCCCAGAACCCTCCGCTGGATACAAAATCGGTCCCCGAAGTAGTCAGGTGGCAGAATTGATGGCTGTGCATCATGCCATCCTCACTGCTGTCCAGCATCAACTCCACGAACTGGTCATAATCACAGATTCGGATTATGTACGGAACGGGTTCGTGGAGCACCTGGTTAATTGGAAAACCAGAGGCATGTTATGTGCTAACAACAAACCCTTGAAACATGGGAAGTTGATCCAAAACATTGATGATCTGGTCACATCGAATGAGATGACCATCTATTGGAAAAAGATCAAGGGTCATTCCAAAGTAGAGGGACCAGACAAAACTGGAAATGACTTAGCTGATCAGCTGGCCAAAACCGGGGCCATCCAAGGGGATCTAATTGAGATTGAGTCCCTGTTGGGGGAAATCCAGGTCACTGCCATCACTAGGTCCCAGACAAATGCTCACAACGACCTTTCAATTGCACAATGGAGTAAGGAGACCCCTGATGCTGATTTGATCACTGCTCAGAAGGGGGATCCAATAATTGGTAAATTTTACCAGCACCTTGAGGACCCTGAGAACTTTCCCCTGACGGATACCGATTACATTGGGAAAGAGGACTTAAGAGTGTTGATGAAATGTCCAAAAATGTTCCGGATCCAAGACGGTTTGCTGGTAAGGAAATCCAAAGCTGGCCACGATCAGTGGGTGGTTCCTACCTCATTCCGAAGCCTGATGTTAAGTCACGCCCATGATGCGGCCACCGCCGGTCATAGGGGGTTTCACACAACACTGGAAATCTTAAGAGAGGTTGCATACTGGCCACACATGGGCCAGGACCTCAACCAATATTTGAAGGGTTGTCTTGTGTGTGCACAATTTCAGCCGACATCCCTCACACACCGGGCACCTTTACAAAAGCGGGGGATGACACTGCCATGGTCAGATTTACAAATCGACTTTGTAGGCCCTGTGATTCGCTCGGCTAGGGGGAATAAGTACATGTTGACTGTGACATGCTTGTTTACCAAGTGGGTGGAATGTCTCCCAGCCCCAAATTGCAAGGCAGAAACTGCAGCTGCTTTGATGATTAACCACATCTTTTCCCGTTTTGGTCTACCTCAAAGGATTGAGTCAGATAGAGGTAGCCACTTCACCAGTGAAGTAATGACAAAGATGTGGGAGATACTGGGGGTCAAGAGAAAGCTGCATATTGCTTATAGACCAGCTTCTTCTGGGGCAGTAGAGAGATATAATCGGACAATTGTGAGCATATTAAAGAAGTTTGTGGCAGATTCTGGGCCAAGTTGGGTTATCCGATTACCTCTGGTCCTAATGGCTATCAGATCTACCCCTTCATCTGCAACCAAAATGTCACCATTTGAGTTGATGACTGGGCGCAAGATGGTGCTTCCTCAGCATTTGCTCTACAGGACCCAAGAGCAGACACTAATAAATGCCTCCACTACTCATGAGTATGTGGAGAATTTAAGGAAACACCTTCAACATGCTTTTGCTTACGCTCAGCGGAATCTAGAAAGATCAGCTGATAGCATGAAGACCCACTATGACCTGAAGACTTCCAGGAAGGAATATCAGGTGGGGGACCGGGTCTATCTATACAACTTCCAAAGGAACCAGGCCAAGCAGCGCAAATTTTTGCCTACATGGAAAGGACCCTTTGAGATCATCGACAAGATCTCCCCTGTGGCCTACAAGATCCGCATCCGCAAAGGCGGTTCGGCAGAGGGGGAAGACAAGTGGGTCCACATAAACCAGTTGAAATGTTGCCATCCCAGGCACACTCTGCAACAACTGGAGGAATCCTCTGGAATCCTAGCGGGTACTGCCTCGGACTAATTCTGTTCCAATCATAAAACATACCACATCTAGTCTCTAAAATATTGTGATTTGCATGAAACTGTCTCTTAGTTATACTGTTTTTTTTTAAATAAGAATGTAATGTCTCGTCATGATGAAATGCATATGCTGTCCCACCATCTCAACAGTGGTGGAAAAACGTCTATGAGTAGGTATTGCCGCTCTTCCTTTGTCGTCCTAGGAGAAAGAAGACCTTGAGACTGGCCAAGGAGGACGATCCGGAGACCGGGAACGAAGATCCAATGGGCCCAGTGGACCGCCCAATACTCCCATCAGGACCGGCGAGGAGAACCGATCGATCCGACCGGATGGAGGAAAAGATGCTGAACTGTGCCATTTATCGGAAGAAGAGGAGAACTACATCCCAGATCTTGCGGGTCCCATTAGTGAAGGATCAGATGGCCACCGCAAGAAGGGGGGCTTGTGGGATGTATTTACCCATGCATCCGGGCCCTACCTCAAAACTGTGCAGTACTGACATGGAAAACATCATGATGGCCAGAGCTTCCCAGAAAATGCACAGGGAAATGCATGAAGAATAGGCTGCCACCCATTTTTGCCGATGTTATGGGCACAGAAGGACACTGCCTAAAACCGCCATTGGACTACCCACACAGTAGTCTGAAACCATTGGGAATGGCAATGCTAATGGCCAAAAGCAAACCCATAACTGTTGGGAATTCATTTTCTTAAATCCCAAAAAGGGGTGCAGTACCAGTACTCACCACTATCCAAAAGCCGGCATTTTAAAACCACACCAGATTTTACTTTTTTGTGTAAAACTGAATGAACCCAAAGCAGGCTAAAGAAAGACTTACTGAGAGGTGGATACAATGTAAAGTGATATTCTGAAGTGACTTGAAGGTTTATAACAAGACTGGCTGAGCTGTGGATTGCAGCAGTTTAAGTTGCATTGGACTGAAAGACACTAAAAAAAATCTAAATGTTTAAATTGACTGAGTGACCTACTTTTGAGTGTCACATAGGTTGCAATTGTTTAAATGTCATAGTTTTAAACTTAGAATCAGCCTTCTAGCTGCATATGTGAAAATGTTTAGTTTTATTTGAATGCAGAAACTGGGGAACAGAAATGACAGCTTAAAGAGATTCCAATTTGCCTGGCAACTACCCCCATCAGGAGTGAAACTTTAGTGACAGCTGTGTTCCCAGGCCTAGCTGCCCTTTTGCTGCCCACACTAAGGATATGCCATCTATCTGATAATTGAATTACCTGTGCTCTGCAGGAGAGTGAACAAAGCCCTCTTCACTCAGGCAAAGGTTTTATTACCGCAGTCGTAAAATGTAGCTTCCTCTTGGCAGGAGCTGGGAGGGGCACTGCCTGTGAGAGCAAGCTGGCTTGGCAGAACTGGACAAACCAGTATTTCTACCTTGTGCTGAGAGAAAACCACACCCCTTTGTAGCCAGAATATTGTTTAGAAAAAGATTAATAACTCATGGTGCGGACATGTGAACATTTTAGAAATGATACCATAATTCTTGTGATTTTTCTGCCCACAGTTTAAGAGGTTTTTAGAACCGGTGGTATGTACAGGGGGTGTCAGCGGAAAAGTGGATACTACTCTAAATGTGTGCATGTTAAAAATCTGAAACTTCATCAATTAATGTCCATACCCCCTGCGCACATGTATGTAAAGTTGGGTCCATGTCAGAAATTGAAAAATCAGTTAAAAAGTCAATTATGTGCCATCTCTGAATGCAAGCTCCTAGAAAGAGCAGATTTGGACAGAGACATGGCTAAATTCAGCCACACCATGTATATGTAATTTCAAGCAACTGTGTAACTGTGAAATATGTCTTTTATTATCAAATATAGAATGTGTGCAATCTGACAGGGGAGTGCCCTCTTGGCAAGCCATAAAATGACATCACTCTGACTCACAGTTCATTCCCCAATCAAGTGATGAATGGAAACTTGACCAATGACAAGTGAGAGGGGTAGGGTCTAGTGATGCTGCACACACACCCACTTGCAGAACATATAAATGGGCCACTGAAACTTAGATAGAGACCGTCAAAATCCATCTGCCGCTGGAAGCTCTGCCGGAAAAATCCATACTTTACCTCCATCAACCTCCAGAGAGCCAAACTAGAGACTTCAATCTATCCAGAACTAAGAGACCAGACCAGAGAGAAAGCAGTGCTGTACCCAGAGAGACCCAGACCAGCAGAGAGAGCTGACCCAGATCACTGTGAAGTGCAGAGGCCAGACCAGACCAGACCAGAGTCCAGTTTAAAACCCTGACCAGATCCGTGACGAGGCCCATTTAATTCAAGAATATAGTGTGAGTACATAGTAAAACTGTGTAGAATCCATCTCTTAGTTAAAATAATATAATTCAATCCATTTTTAACCTAAGTAGAACTGCAGCTTAGCAATTGTGTTATCCTGCCATCATTTTAAAGCTGAAAAAGTGTGCGTTTAAAATTTCAAATCTGAAAAACGACCTTTATTCAATCGTTCATATCTCCGCAACCGTTTGTGCTAGAGACTTGCAGTAACTTTCATTTTGAAGCTGAGATCCTAGGCTTTCCTAGGACCCCAAAACGATAGAGATAGTCCTTGTGGTTCCTCTGTAATAGCGCTCGGCGCATCCGCAAATTTTACCGCGATTTGCAAATTTCTTCACATGTAAAGACTGCTGCTGCTTGCCTTCCATTTGCCAGAAATTCGTTTAACCTGCTCACTATCCCTGCCTCATTGCTAGTGTGAGCCTGGACTAATATTAACTAGATACCACTCACCCTGAACCTCTGAAAGGGAATTAAAAAGCATTTCCAGCATATTTCTCATCCATTGCTAGCACATATCAAAGCATTTGGGCCTGTGTTTTCAAAACTCCTATCTGTGTTTTAAACTTCTGTTGTCTAAGCTTGGGGGGGGATTGAACTGATTACATTGATTGCATTTCTGAGAACTGTGTGCTCTCCTCCCATTCCATTGCATTGCATAAAGAGGGGGGAGTGAATAGCCAGAGAAAAGTGATTACATTGTTTTGTGGAAATCATATTGAGTATTTTCTATACTGCATTTCATTCATTCAACCTTGCATTTCCTTGAACCCTATAAAGCATTCTCTACCACATTATCCTTCTGTACCTATTTACCAGTGTGCTACCTTATCCATTTCATCTCAACTCCTTAGTAATTATAAAGAAGTGTGCTAGTGCCAGATTCTCTGTTGTTAATCTGTATCATATCAGATTAAGTGTGATATTCAATTATTAATTTATTATAAAGTGTCATATATATATCTATTGTTTAAGGTATCAAATAAACCCTTTTAACTTGCAAAACAGAACTACTTCTTGGCTCAGTGGGGTCAGGGGGATTCCAAGAGAGGGGTGTTATATAGGGGTAGTCATCCAGAACGCATGAACTGGACCTAAAGATATATCAATAAGGGTTTTCATTCAGTATTCTAGACTAGGCGTTAACTTAGCTGTAGTGCTGAATTGAATCCTCTTACAACATCCAATGATGGATCTGGTTGTACGTAGCATTTGTGACCTCAGTGTCTTTGATGAAATCACCTGTAAGTGGAAACAGACACCGAGTGTCATCAGCATAGTCATGGTAACAGATACCATCAACCTCAAGAAGATCAAAGTGGATGAGCATTAATAAATTGAACAAGGTGGGTGATAAACAGAGCCCTGTGGAACTCCACACTGTATGGCCACGCCTTATGGCATGGCACCCTCATGAAACATGTGCAGATCATTCGGACAAAAATGATAGTACCCATTTGACTTCTTCGTTATAGAACAAGGCCCTCTCGAGCAGTCTGCTGGCTAGGATGGACATATTGCCGTTAGCACCGTGTAGTTTTCCACATGGGTGCTAAAGTATATATATTTTTTAGAAATATTTTAAAATAAGAACCTTACCTTTCCTGCGGCTCCGACCAGCCCGCAGAGTGCTACTGAAAGCGCAGTCTGTTTTATTGTTGATGACTGTAACGTCATCATCATAAAAACTGACTGTGGAAGAACAACACTGCTGGGACCGGTGTCACTAAGGAAAGTTATGTTTCTTTTTTTTTCTTTGGAGGGTTAATCAAAAGACCATTAGCACCTGTGTAGTTAACTACACGGGTGCTAGGGTGAGTGGGAAGGGGGAGCGGGGAAGGGAAGAGAAGCGCCTGACACTTAATGAAAGTACTCGGAATGTGGGTTTACCTTTGTGAATATAGCCCACATGCCAGCATTTTCATTGGCTGCAGGCCCAGCCCAGGCTGCTAATTAGTGATATAAATGACACCTGTGAGCGGCATACCAGCTGGTCGGATCTCGCCTTCCATGGAAAGGGAAACAGGACTTCCTCTTCCGGTCCTTGGCCTGCGTGGATGAATCCAGAGAGTGGAGGTCCACAGGAGAGCCGCAGGAGCCAAAATAGAATGTTGTATGGCAGTGTGAGTGAAAGATAAGTGATGGCAAGGGTGGTCAGCACTGCTGATGTGCGGAGGGGGAGCCTGTGAGTCCCAGCACGCGTCGAACGCAGGATTTTATCACTAACTTCAGCTTTGGCTTGGAGCACACTATTTGGGTGTTGCACTGAGCCAGGGTGGTAATAGCATCTTAACGGATACAATATTTATGTGTTGCTTTTTTCTGCGAATATGAGGAATCTGTGGGTTTTGTGGCACGTCACGTTCACTATTATTACTTCCCCAGAACCCACCTGTTACTTAAGTGAATAAATCAGGCTCTCTCAACTTAAGCTGCTCCAGCACCTCCCAGAGCCTTATTATTTCTGAATTTTAGGCAATTAGGGTCTCCTCACATAAGCTTAGCTAATCCCCCCATGGGCCCACCAGATACTGACACGCTCCGTGACTTTTCATTGCCTAAATCCACAC
Source organism: Ambystoma mexicanum (assembly GCF_040938575.1). Classification (NCBI taxonomy): domain Eukaryota; kingdom Metazoa; phylum Chordata; class Amphibia; order Caudata; family Ambystomatidae; genus Ambystoma; species Ambystoma mexicanum. The sequence goes on from NC_090938.1 coordinate 68,534,421, forward strand.
CCATAAGAATTAAACCTCTCCCTCTGGTTCCCTTATCACGCTAAGCAGAAACCTTCTTCGTTTTATCGTTTCAAAAGGGCCTCTCAAACCCTGATCCCATACTCAGACCCACTCCTTTACTGGATCCTACACAGCCCTCTGATAACCCTAGTAACAGACAGAGGAAGTAGCCCCACACCATAGTCCCCTTAGGCATACCCTCTCCATCTCACAAGCCCTTGACATCCTGGAACTCCTTTGGCTATTCACCCTGGGCAACCACTATCCACAACGGCAGATTAATCCTCCCGGACCACAGCCTTCATTGGACCTAAAACAATTCCACAATGTTATGACAGGTTCTCAGGTATTTATACTTAGACGGATATGCTGTCAAGTTGTCAGGTAATCTTCAGTTGCTTTATTCAGGTACTTCAGTTATATCAGATGTAGTCGGGTCCATCGGGAGAGTAGGAAGTACTATCACGGGGAACCCACTGGCTCCCACCACCCAGGCTCACATAACTCAACTGCCTTGGGTGGAACTCTAATCAGACCTAAACATTCCAAGCTTCTAGCAAACATTCCACACATGACATCACTCCATAGATGCCTCATCCAAGCAGGACAACACACAGGAAGGAAGGCCAGTCACAACACACATAATCCCCTTATTATTGTCATGCCTAGAAGAATCGTTCAGTAGTTTTATGACTCTCTCAATTCCATTAACCACATTTGCCACCCTCCACTGACAGCCCACACCCATCCCAACTCATCATCTCATCTGACCCACCTCCCAATTCGTAGTGCGGATATAATGAGACCTCTTATTCAAGACAGATGCATGCAACAGGAGTGATGACTCTGAACTGATGCCTCACTTAGGAAGGCACAATCCACCTCAGTCTCCCAACTCCCACACACAATGAGATGCCACTCAGATAGGACACTACCGCATCAACCTAATTATTACTAGTATACTCCTAGAAACCCAGAGCCAGCGGTTAGGCTCAATCTTCCTCCTGTTTGCTTCACATCGTATTGACTAAAGAATGTAATTACTACGGGCCAAGAAAGCAGGACGGAACCAATTGCTCTTTTGTCTGTAGCAGCTGATTACTATAAGCAGTTGTTTCATGCTCTCCGCTGGGGGGAGACTACATACCCTTAACTATCCACCAGTATGCACTGCACCATCCCCCACTAAAAGTCAGATGGGAAGGAATGGAAGAAAACACAGCCTTCCTTCCGCATCATGCCCTGCAATTCATCGTGGTTCAGTAGCCCATATTGCACTGAACTGCACACACCTGAAGGTCAATCAGGGTGATTGTGTGTTTTCTCTTTGTGAGCTGACTGGGACTTGCGGTTTTGCAATAGATATTACAGGGTACATAGGGGAGCATAATACCTCATTGGAATTCCAGCTTTCCAATGATCAGGCAGTCAGAACTCAACCGAATCAAGAACTGAACATTAGGGTACTCAGGCGCGTGGGTCAAAGAGGGGGTATAGTCAGTGGCTTTGCTCTAGAGGACCGGGTGTCCTGAGACAGGGTGTCCTGAGGTTGATGATGGCACGAATTGTGTCCAGTATTTTTATTTCTATGGGTGACTGTGCAGTGCCACCACCACATTTAGACACAATGTATTACATGTTTCCTGCAATAACAAGGTGGTACAGCCAAGAAGACTTGCACTGGTGGTAACTGTGTCTTATCTGACAACTGTGCATGTAGTTTGCATGTTGACCGTAAATTAGCCATTGATCTATGTGCTGCACATGTAAAGTATAGCAGAGCCCTTAACTGTAGACAGTTGCCTTAGGGATTGGTAGACTACTCATAGCACCCTTGAACACTTCTCTTTGCAACCCAGAGAATACAGCTGAGTCCTAGGAAACATTCGGGCCAGCTGTCACACAGTCACGGACACAGCAGTCTTCTTTATGCCTTGCAATATGAGCTGCATGATTTGAAATGATTGAACCTAGTCATCTCTGCTTATCACCGAACAGCAATTGCTCATCATCATAAACTTTACTTTGGTTAATCAACCATAAACGTTTATGTATTAAAAACCAATACGTTCATAAGTAAAAATAGAAAATTAAAAAGACACATAAAAAATCAGATACGAATATTTGCTTTAAAGTGCAAGTGCTTTACAAAGATAAGACCGAATGTAAACTTACTAAGGGCTCTGGTAGCGATCAAGTTAAAGGCTAACCCACAATTGTTCAGCACGTGTAAAAAAATAGACTTGTCCATTTTTCCGGCGCCTGGCTTCACGGAAACACCAGGGGATTATGACCCCAGTGCTCCTGGAAGTCAGGCGCCGCAAAATCGTGAATCCCTTGGGTATAGGGATGACGGAAGCACCGGCACCATTAATAAAGGTACCAGTGCTTTTGCGAAAGTCTGCGAGTGGCTGCCGTTCCGCCCAGCCGCCCACAGACTCAGAGTGTTCCGGTCCGGTAATAGCGGTGCCGGTAGGCTTACCGGCACCATTGTTACTGGACTGGCATATTCGTAATGAGTTCCACTATCTTGAAAGATTGACTGAGTCCATTAGATCAAATCCTTAGGGAAAATCGAAGAGGAGAGTCAAAGGCTTGCAGCCTCTTCTGTGCTGGGATTTTGCACACTTAGTAGCCAGGCTCTGTGAATACAATGTGCCGAAGCACCCACAGTATGTAGATCTGCCCTCTGGCTTAAAAACTTTACAGCACTATCGGAGGCACGGACCCCAGATTCTCTCAACATTGGCAAAAAAATACATTTTTCTCAACATTTACTGTTCACACGCATTGCATTGTTCCTTCTGTACATGTTTGCACAGTCTTCCAAAGGGCTTTCATCCACTGCAGTGCTTCAAAGCCATAACAATGGCAGTAGACGCTATACAAATATCAAATAATATAACATAACATGACTATTACTGATAAAATCTCATCAAACCTAGCTATTGGTGTTCACTTGTATTGTTGAGGGTTCTGTCTCTCAGTAAAAATCCCATTCTGTCTTTGGATGCTTCCCCCAATCTCCCATTAGGCCTGCTTCCTTACCTTGTGTCCTTCATCACTCCTTCCCAGTCTGCTGTTATGCATAATGCTACTTGTGTATATCTTATCTAATATTATGCAAACAAAGGGGGGTCTGGGAATCTCTCTACCAGCACGAACACAGCCTTATCTAATATTATGACGGCATTTCTTCTTTTAATTGTTTTATGTTTTCTTAAAAATTGATGAATTTGTAATGTTTTACATGTACAGCATATGGGTGATTTTTTGCCGTGTATACATTGATTAATTGTGTTTTTTGTATGTCTCTTGTGATATAAAGATAATATTATGTATTAAATGTTTGTGTGAAAAAGGTTTATTATAGTAAACGAAAAGCACTAAATAAAACAAAATAAAAAATGCTGGTTGTGTGTTACTGTGCCTGAGCTAGTGATATGGCCATAAAAGTGATATTTCTCATTGTATGACTACATTCTGTTTCCCAAGTTTTTCTTGGGGTCACTTTCCGAAACAAATTCTCTTTCTTCATTGGCCAGTCACAACCTTATAAGAGATCTGTGAAATCTGTGCTGATGAGTTAAGCACCGGTGACATTTACAACTGTGAGCAGGTGTCTGCTCTTGATAGAAACCATTTTATCATTTTTTGTTCAGAAAAAAACCGACACAGGTCAGATTTTGACATATAAGGTCAATATTATTCCAATCATTTAACACTGAAAGAAGAGCAAGAGTATGCTTAAATACAACATCACAAGTCTAACAACCAACGATATAAAACGTGCAAGGAAAATAACCAAAACAAAGACACATAAGCAAAATCACATCTTATCCCACATTTTGCTGGTTCTTCTCTGGGCTCTACGTCATTTCCTTCTACTATAGGTAAGGGTACTTAAGACTCGAAGCTCGTAACATTTTGAAATGTATACCATTAACATAAAAAAATGATGCAATTCTTTGTTTACCGGTTGACATTGTCTAAATTCTGACTCTCGTGCTAACATCATCAAATGAGCTTTTCGGGTTACAGTAAAGAGAACTGACCAGTGGTAGTAGCAGGTGCCTGGAGCAAGCGTGGCGCGGGAGTGGGGAGCAGCGTGGAGGACAAGGAGCCACTGATTATGCTGGCAACGCTGCTTAGCAACTGAAGTCCAAACTTCAGCAGAGCTTCAGTAGTGGGGGTAAATGCCTTCAGTGACGCATGGAACAGGAGCAAAGAGGAGTGACGAGGAGGTCGAGCCACTGTTGACACTCCTGACACTGTTTAGAAGCTGAAGTCAAAGGTTCAACTGAGGTTTCCAACAGTGAGCCTGTGCGGAAGCGAGGAGGAGTGTGGAGAAGTAGACACTGCTGACACTCCTGACACTGTTTAGAAGCTGAAGTCAAAGATTCAGCTGAGGTTTCCAACAGTAAGAGTGGAGCCGAAGCGAGGAGGAGTGTGGAGGATGTCTAGCCACTGCAGACACTCCTGACACTGTTTAGAAGCTGAAGTCAAAGATTCAGCTGAGGTTTCCAACAGTAACAGTGGAGCCGAAGCGAGGAGGAGTGTGGAGGAGGTAGAGCTACTCCTGACACTCCTGATGCTTTTTAGAAGGTGAAGTCAAAGATTTAGCTGAGGATTCCAACAGTGAGCATGGAGCCGAAGCGAGGAGGAGTGTGGAGGAGGTTGAGCCACTGCTGACACTCCTGACACTGTTTAGAAGGGGAAGTCAAAGATTCAGCTGAGGATTCTAACAATGAGCCTGGCATGGAAACGAGCAGGAGTGTGGAGGAGGTCGAGCCACTGCTGACACTCCTGGTGCTGTTTACAAGCGGAAGTAAAAGATTCAGCTGAGGTCGCCAACAGTGAGCGTGGAGTGGAAGCGAGCAGGAGTGTGGAGGAGGTAGAGCCACTGCCTACACTCCTGGTGCTGTTTAGAAACTGAAATATACGTCTTAGCAATATTTGCAATTACCTGCAGATTCCAACAGGCATCCCCCAGACGTACAGTGAAGTATTTTAATTCTTGCCCCCTGTATTCAATCCAGAGCAGAGTGTAGGTACTCAAATGCCAGGCATCTTGAGTGTTAAAACAGAAGTGCTCTTGCTTAAATTAGAACAGCAGAGCTGTCCATGGGTGCTCCACTTGATCAAACAAGGAGGACGGCACATTGGGGGAGGAGCCTAGATCATGGTAAACTCAGTGGTCCGTAGGATAAAAGGCTGGGGTGCCTAAAGCTCCAAATAAGGAGGAGGGGTTGGTGGTCATGTGTTTGAGAGTTTTGTCTTGGTTGTTTGTTTTGCACTTTTAGTACTGAACAGTTCCCCTGCTTTCCATCTCAAGGATTAGAATGCTGCTGAGTGTTGTGATTGGAGGATAATACAGGGGCAACATGCTGGTCTTGGAAGCAAAACTACGTGCAGAGGTTCGAATCCCGGATACACGCTTAGCAAAACTACGCGCAGATGTTCGAATCCTGAATTCACGCTTAGAAACCAAATTCTTATTGGTATTAAGCACGTTATAAGAACCCCATAAATACACACATAAATTGACTGTCCACTGAATGTTGCTTTATGATGATTCATAAGAGTTCCCTGGTTGAGACTTGAGATGAAATTGCCATAGCATGGTCGGTGGGTGCGCCCCTGCAACCGATTTATAACAGTAACTGGAGTCTTGTAACATGTAAGAAAAGCATGAAAAACAGTTTTTGTTCCACTAGTTAATTGCGCTGCTAGATCAAACTATGAAAGCAACCAGCACATGTGAACTAGTAACAATATCGATGATGCAAATGCCAACACAAAGGTAATTGTCCAATAATTCTTGTATTGGTGTTTTATCTGTATTCAATTGCCAGAGAAGTTTGCCGACATGTGTTTCGACCTGCAAAGGTCTTTCTCTCGGCAAAGCTTTGTGTATTTCAAACAATACAAGATGAAAACCATAATCATTAAGCATGTGGTGTCAAGGGCATTGATAACAGGGGTAACATAAAATACATTGGAAAAACATTATTCCAATTAATACATTACCATGCCAAAATGCGAATAAATATGCAGGAATATGTCATCGTATAATCAAGTCCTAATGGAAAGAAAGAAAAGAACAAAAGCACATTGAGCCTCTAGCATTGATACCCTTGTGTCAAATCCAAGTAACAAACTAATATCACAATGGATCTAATATTAATATATGTCAAGGCCATGCAGTCTAGTTAACATCTTAGATGTTATGCTCAATCTAGCATGCAAGCGTCGTGATTACATGTGCAGCAACAGCCAGAACCCCGTGCCACTATCTTTCGTGTTGTCCACTACACCTGTTCACAATCTTTAATGCGTTAGAGAGAGCTGATATCACTCCCACTACGTGATATATTGAAAAGACCCATGTGTGCAGCATGTGACACTGGATGCAATGACTTAATGGTAACTCTATCATGGAAAATCAATATTGCACGTGTGTGAAACTTGTATTGTTTAAAATACACAGAGCTTTGCCTTGAGAAAGACCTTTGCAGGTCAAAACACGTGTCGGCAAACTTCTCTGGCAATTGAATACGAATACAACACCAATACAAGAATTATTGGACAATTACCTTTGTGTTGTCATTTGCATCATCAATATTGTTACTAGTTCACATGTGCTGGTTGCTTTCATAGTTTGATCTAGCAGCGCAATTAACTAGTGGAACGAAAACTGTTTTTCGTTGTTTATACGAAGTAGGTTTGAGGTGCCTACTTGTTCCACAAGCTTGCAGCAGCTAGAGCCATTTGTAAAGGTTGACTTGTTCCTTTCCCCTGATTTGCTCGAGCGCTACCGTGTACTGGCACACCTCAATTTAACTGTTTATTTTATGTAAATAAAGCAATGTGAGTTTCTAAGATGGAGTCATCGGTCATGATGTCCTGCTTACTGAAGAAAACCACTTCACAACACTGGCGATGAGCTGGTCAAAGGAGCCAAAAGAAGTAACTCTAAGCGTGTTGTGGAGGGGGGCAGAGTGGAGATGCCCCCAAGGAGAAGAACCATCCTCTGGTAAGACACATTAGAAGTTTGAACTGTTTGCAATGACAAGAGGCAAGTGGCTTTTCAGAAATAGGAGTTGAGCCGGTGGTTATTAATGCCAGGCGGGAGGTAGCCTCTTAATTTACAAGATTCAGGTTAAAGAAACTGTGCGAGATGCAATGGTTATTGCAGAATTTTTGTAGAGTTATACTCTGTACCGAGGAGGAAGGAGTTGAAGGATTGGGCATGGATTTGGAGGACTTGCCCTTTTAAAGGTTAATGAGGTGAGCTGAAGTGCATGTAAAGGACAAGTGTATGCCGAGGTGGTTTGGTCAGAGTTGAAGTAACAGACATCCTGGCGGCATTCTCAGAAACATGGTACAAGAAGGAAGCATGTGTGCTTTTGGAATTGAAAAAAGTGTTCTATTACAGCACAGAGACTGGAGCGTCTGGCAGAGTTTCACTGGGGTCAGACTGAGAGTTGTCAACAATACTGCGTATTTAGAGTGACCCTGTGACATTGGAAAAGTGGGTACCCAGTCATTTTACCGAAAACAAAACAGAATGGTACATTTCACCAAAGTACGACATACAGAAAATATCTATTTAATATATATGGGGTAGAGGGTTAAGAGGTTAAAATGAGTCGGGTTGGGGTTGGTGTGCCATTATAAGGGTAGACAAAATAGGCGCTTTGGGAGGGCAGAGAGACCCTCCCCAAATAAAAATATAAAAAATATGTGTTTTTCGGTATTATGGTCGCAATGAAATGTACCGCTCTGAAATTTGGTTCGGTGAAATCACATATAACCAAAACGTGCACTCATTCCCGGGAAGTGGGATGGATTTTCACATGTAATGGAAATAAATGGAAATCTCCGGAGGTGCTCTTTTGAGGCCTTCCTTCCAGTGACTGAAAGGCATATCTGTTAGAGAGCTCTAACCATATCTTAATGGCACACCTGGTTCTGCATTAACTGCCATGCAAAAATACAATTCAGTCTCAGGGAAGTAAGCTCATGGAGGGTGTTCATGTTCAGGATGTGGTTGAGGCTCATGCAAGCAGGCTGAGACAGGGACACCACAGAGGCTGGGGTGGTGGGTAGCAGGAGTGTGGGCTGCAGAATGACATAGAGGGGCATGGCTAGAAAGAGGCATCCAATTCTGCGGTACTTCAGGGCAGCATCCGCAGTGGCAGGCCGTGCATGCACAGTTTCGCATTTACACCTCCAGATTGAAGCAAATTTGTTACACCGCCCGGCTGCTATGGCCGATTCCACTCTCATTCCAAGTCACTGGGTGCTTCTATTTTCCCCACTTAGCACCCATTAAGTCCTCAGCGTGACACCCAGATCCACGGTACTGACAATGAAGGTGTTTCTTGTGTAGCTCCATTTGTTGAAGGAGAGAACGTTACCCTGTTCTTATATGATAATCATCTATTTGGTTATTTTTCAGCTGTGAGCTGTGTGTCTTGGTTGGGGGTGGGAGAGGTGATGTAGTTAGTGTAAAGGACTCCACACGTGAACAGATGTATTGATGACATTTTTGTACTCATCTAAAACTTTGAAACTTTAACTGGGCCGCCATTATCAATAGCAAAGGAGACTACTGCAGATAACGGCTCGCTTGATTCAGACAATATAAGCATGGTGAAGAGGACATTCACTAAATACTATCCCTGCCCCTGGGACTACTTTGAGGAACAGGATCGCCACGTGAGGAAAACATTTCCAGATTTGTGCAAGCCATTGATGAATTGGTCAACAAGAGAATCAAACACATTTTCTGTCGTTGTAGCACTGTTCAAGCAAAAGTCAATTTAATCAGAATATTGAGGAAGAAGGATGCGCTTATATTGTTGGAAGCTAAAAAAATTCTTTACAGGCTTGTTGGTGGTACTGATAACAATGATGCTGCTCATGTTGTCATAGAGACTGTTGTAGGCTTTTAAAGATTAGGGAGAAGTGTTCGAAGTACCAAATACACTGAAATCACCAAGGAAACAAGAGTTGCTGTGAATTAGTCATGTCAACGCCACAGCACACTAAATATACCAACGAGACACCATTCGGCGTCTTTGCCTACCAGGCGACGCGTGAGATTGAGCGGAAAGATGACGCCACGGTAAGAGACCGTCTGCCTTTATCGGATTCACTTAAGTAATGTTCAAATGTTATTATAAAGCATCCGGATAGCGCAAGAAGCGTTGCCGTCTAGATAGCACATAGAAACTATTGATCAATAGTAGAATGCATTAACACGATTGAACTGTTAGAAATCAGCAATAGATCCCGATGGCTAACAATGGCATCTAATATTTACGACTTAATGTATGGATTTGCTCCAATTTAACACTTTGTGTATTTAGATTTAGATGTAGGAGAGGTGAATGTTTTAAGACTCAAAGTGATATTAAATATGTGAAAACTCGCAATGCGTCAGACAGTAGATAAAAGCAAGACAGGTTTGCTTTTCAACAAGTAGAGAAATTTAATGTGGATTAAGCAGCTAATCGCATTTAGAAATTAAACATATATTTAATTTACCCACAGGGATCTAACCCATAGACTCTGGCAAATACCAAAGAACATCTTAAAAAAGACACAAATAACAAGGTAAACTACCCCCTTCCATACCTTGTTCTAGGTACACAGAAATTGTGATACTAAGATACTCTGGAATTGAGTAATAAGATTATCTAATGCAATGTCCAATTAACAATGTACTTTTCATTTATCACTTTTATGGTTTTTATTTGCTTTTCTCCCAACCTAACAATCCTCCCTTCACCAACCCCAGTCTCTCTGTGTTTTTTGATTGCAACCTTTCCTTAAAATAACATGTGACTTAACACAATTTTTGGTTCTTGCAAATACATTTTGAAAAATAATTATTTTACTGCACAACTTATACTGTTGATAATATATGACGGATAACTATTACAATCTATTTTATTTGTGTGAATAGGTATGAACATGTATGAATTTGTATATAATAGGAATGAAAATGATAACAAGACCTGATTTGAAAAAGGCGGCACAAGCCGAAACACGTGTCATCATTAGGGCAACTTGACAATTTAATTTAACTTCTTTTGTCACCAAATAAATAACTATCTGTACAAGAAACTGGTGCAGTCTAATGTCTGAGCAATTGGTGGATTAATGTTACAGGTGGTTTATTTGGCCTTTTGACCACCACACTCAGCAGGACGTGACAGCTCATTTTGAATATCCAGTCTGCAAATCTGCAAATAAGACAAGGAACATATACATTTAGAGTTTAAAGATTAAGTGTCGACAAGTCAACCAGCCCCTTAAAAGCCAGCCCTTTTGAACTAGTCATGAAGAATGTCCAAGAGCCCAAAGGAAATACAATGCTAGTGAGTTTGGGCAACTCACGCAATGGAAAAAATCCAACCAGGCAGTACATGGAGAAGAAGGTTAAGGCAATAGCTTCAAAACTCTAAACCTCTTTCAAATACTAGGAATGTTGATAGGGAGAAATCCAGAACTCATTTGGAGTTCATAGAGGATATGCAAGGAAATCAACCTATTGAAAATGTGACTTTAGATCTTCAATTTTGGTGATATTGATAGGTGTGACTGTCAGAAGAAATGGATTGCTAAAACATGATTTAAATGACTCCATCGACCAAGTCACATTGGTCTTAAATTAAAAGCAAAAAATCATTAAATATACCCCAAGTTTTGATCTAAGCAGGAACAGACCTGCAACTTGGATAACTTTGGTAAACCGCAATAATCACAACCTCAATGACTCAGGAGTGCTACTATAGGTTCCATGAAACAGGTAAATGAGGGTGAAAAGAAAGATAAAATAAACTCTTCCAATTCAATGAGGACCAACATTAAGTGATTAGAGAATGTGGAGAGGAAATAGGTCTTCTCTACTAGAGCCAATACAGTTATGAGCCAGTGAAGCTATGGATCCTAAATATTTAGTAATATATATGGTTAAGTTGCTGTTTCCATGGGAAGAGCCCTTTTTGGGTGGCTTATAACTTCGCTCTCCCTTGACGAATCCTCACCAAACTTTGCGAATAAAGTATATGGGTCACTCTGAATTGTTTTGCAAAGTTTGGTGAGGTTTGGTCTGGGGGGGCAAAGTTATAAGGGGGGTCCCAAAACTTATTTTTTTCTGATAGACTGAATGGGGAAAAAACATTGCTCACGCCTACAGCCCAAACCGCTGGATGGATTTTCACCAAATTTGGACCAGGAGCATGGTCCCGAAAGCGTGCTTTTGCAAATTTGGTGAAAATCCGTCCAGTAGTGTTTTTATAAAATGAGCAAAAAATAGGTTAAAAAAAATGAGTGATATCTATGTTCGGTCCGCGGACACACTTCCCTGTTCGCTCCGCGGACAGTGTCCTGATTGGCCAACCGGCTTGCGTCATGTCTGCGGACATGCAACATGTGCATTGATTGGACGGTGAAGAGCGTGAAGCACGTCAGATTTTCGGGAACGCCCGCCTTCTTGGATTCGCGGATGTCCGCGGACAGCGCGGTGAAACTTGGTGGAAAAATACTATTTAGTAGAGTGTGTTGTTGTGTAAAAGTGTTTGGGGAGGGTGGGGGAGTAAGAGATGGGTTAAATGTTGTATTTATTTAGGTGGTAGACCCCCCTGTTGTGTTTGCTTTGTCCGCGGACAACGCAGTTGTTCTAAAATGTTCTAAATAAATGAAATGGGGGTGTTCTGAGGACGCTACGTCTGTATGTATTGTTCTCAAACACATGTTCGCAAGCACATTCAAAGTGTTCTTAGAACACATTATGTGTCCTGGGATGTTTGTAAATAAACGAAATGAGGGTGTCCTGAGGACGCTATGTCTGTCCATACTGTTTGTAGGCAAGTTGAAACTGTTCTAAGAACACATGTTCACAAGCACGTTCAAAGTGTTCTTAGAGCACATTATGTGTCCTGGGATGTTCGTAAATAAACTAAATGAGGGTGTTCTGAGGACGCTGTTTCTGTCTGTACTGTTCGTAGGCAAGTTGAAACTGTTCTAAGAACCCTCATGATGTCCGCGGACAATCATGTGTCCTGGGATGTTCATCAATAAATAAAATGGGGGTGTCCTGAGGACGGTATGCCTGTCCGTTCTCTTCGCAAGCAAGTTCAAATTGTTCTAAGAACACATGTTCGCAAGCACATTCAAAGTGTTCTTAGAACACATTATGTGTCCTGGGATGTATAAAATGGGGGTGTCCTCAGGACGGTATGCCTGTCCGTTCTCTTCGCAAGCAAGTTCAAATTGTTCTAAGAACACATGTTCGCAAGCACGTTCAAAGTGTTCTTAGAGCACATTATGTGTCCTGGGATGTTCGTAAATAAACTAAATGAGGGTGTCCTGAGGACGCTGTTTCTGTCTGTACTGTTCATAGGCAAGTTGAAACTGTTCTAAGAACCCTCTTGATGTCCGAAGACATTAAAAGGGTATGGCATAGTTAAAATGTTTGACTATATGGGTGTGATATGCTGCAGTGGTTGTGGCCAGGGCATAGAGTCTTGGGAGCATGGCATATATTCATGAAAAAACTTTGTTAAAGGGACGTTATGGTTAAGTTGCGCTACTAAAAACCTATGAAATTCAGTGAACACAACTTTGTTAAAGGGACGTTATAGTTAAGTTGCGCTACTAAAAACCTATGAAATTCAGTGAAAAAACTTTGTTAAAGGGACGTTATGGTTTCAAGTAAAACCGAAAACCCCCTGAAATTCGCCAGTTATGGTAAGCTAAGCCACTGTGCACTGCTAAGACTAACACCAGGACATCAAAGATGACATCACAAATGTCATTGATGACATCACTGATGACATCACATGTCTGGCTCCCTCTTTTTTCTTTATTGACATATCTAGGCCACATGGTTTTCTTCAGTAACAGTCAGGTACTAAAAATTGTAAACGCACTATATTTGTAGACTTATCCTTCAAGTATGTTCTTACAGTAATTCCCTTAGGGTCCAGTCATATCATATGAAACATATACGTAGGGGAAGACACAAGCTTGAAAGACAGCAATCCTTTCTGTGCATGAAGATAATCAGTGGAGTTATCAGCACTTTTTGATAGTTCTGTTGTTTTTTTATTACTGTACTTTCCCTGTATATGCTCATATTTGTATATATTGTTTTCACACTACTTTAGTTAAGGTCCAGTCACATCATGTGATACATATACATAGGGTAAATAGCAGCTTTGAAACAGAGCAATCATTTATTTGCACGAAGATAATCAGTTAGGTTATGATTTGTTCTGCTACTACTTCTGCTTTTTTGCTTACTTCACTTTCCCTGTATATACCCATATTTGTATGTGTTCTTGTCTCTTTGTGTTTTGTCTGTAATAATGCAATTATGTAATACGTGGGTTTTATTAGCTACTTATTGCATATTTCACAGTACGCAACACTCTAATAAGAAAGCAGCTATCATTTCATTATTCAACATATCAACATTATGAATATGGCACCTTCCTCATGTATACTGCACACACTGCCTATGTTTTTGCATGAGTAGCTTAGTATACTGGATAGAACTTCATAATAGAATCCTATTCATATCAATGCATTGCTTAATGCACTGATTAGCACATGAAATGTATTCCAATGATCCTTGGCACTTTTTTCTCAACATTATAATAAAAATCCCTTGTACAGACATTTCATAAAAAGTAAATGCACATGTGATGTCATCAGTGATGTCATCAATGACATTTGTGATGTCATCTTTGATGTCCTGGGTGTTAGTCTTAGCAGTGCACGGTGGTGGTGCGAGTTATGGTTGCTTAGCTTACCATAACTGGCGAATTTCAGGGGGTTTTCCGTTTTACTTGGAACTATAACGTCCCTTTAACAAAGTTTTTTTACTGAATATGTATATATATACTAAAGCCCAAAGTTATAAGAAAAGGACATCAAACCACTTGTTACTTTTTCAATAAAGGGAAACATTGGCAGATACAAACAAAATTAGGCGCTTGTTTAATCCTCAGTGTTTAAACTCCTGTCCAGGAGAAAGGGTGAGGGAAACTGGAACAGGCACATTTGCTCTACTGATTAAATAGGTGAATCCTGGATTTCTATCTGAAATTTCATTTTCACAAAATGTTGCTCTTTCCCCTGACATTTTGTGCAAAAACTAAAATTTATGAAAAAAAAGAAAGGTCATGAAAAATATATTTTTTGGTAACCCTCCCCCCATCCCCTCTAAAAATGAAAATCCCCTAAAAGCACGATATCAGGAAATAACCTGCTCTGGAAGCGATATGAAAATGGAGGCACATTTCACCAATTTTGTTTGACTGGTGGTACTTTTGCGCACCTCCAGTGAGAAGGGTACATTGGATTGGAGGGACAAAGAAACATGCAAACAGTAATCATATAGAGCTAATTCTAAGAAAAACAAGTTTGCACTAAGCGCTTGCTACACACAGATTTGCTACTGCGTAGGATACGTGGTAGCATTGGTTTGCTATCTCTGGAATATTTCCTTTGTGTGTGTATTTTGTGTGTCATTGTTGTGTGTCTACACATATAGAGTGAACCTGATGGCGGACGCGTCCTAATTAGAACGTGGTGCGCCATCAGGCTTGGATCCCGTCGTAACACGGGATCCCCATCAGTTCAGGTAAGTGTCTTGGCATGTTGCAACGTACACATAACACGGCATCTCTGCCTGAGATGCATTTGGCACGCTGACATATGCATACATCAGATTACGGCTGCTACAGCACCGTTGCGGACAAAGCTGATCTGTTGTATAATTGCACAGCACCGCTGGCGACAGTTCCAGTTTCCACATACTGTAGCATTACAATTAGCACAACACGCTTTAAGTAACAAGCCTGTTTTTCTCTCATTTATATTATCATCCCAAGTTACGGTAACTTCCTCACAAGGGTAAGCCTGCAAGTTCCTATCCTTTCATGATTAGTTTACGAGCGTGCTTCCACATCACGGCACCTCTTAGACACAAACAGATACCTCCAGGTCTGGGTGCTACCAACAAATACAATAAATACATAAATAAATAAATAAATAAATAAATAAATGCCTGCAGATTTATGGCATACTAAGTTCATTTAAATACAGGCCAAGCAGGCATGGATTGCAGAATTCCATTTTAATGCAACATGTTGCCCACATGTCACGTGGTCTGCACGTGCATGAACACGAACATTTGCTTTGCAGGATCTAGGGAACTGACCCCCAGTTTATTTGCACACACAGTGAACTCACACTGTTCCTAACTGACAGGACTTTATAAGGTGAGAGTATAATATATGGCACTTTGCACGTGTCCTAGGTATTATACATGTAGTGCTCAATTTACGTCCCTCATACCCTGGGAAACTTATTATAATGCATAGTTAAGTCAGAGCTACTGAAAGAAAGACCCGCAGCACTAATTTAATTATATAAATATTTTAAACATTTCTATAACTTCAATCTATTTAAAAACTGTGTTTTTTCCTTTTTTTGTTTTTGTTATTGCACAGACTTATGAAGATTTCTTTTGTTTGTTTCTCATGCCACCCATCCTCTGCTTCGCCAGCCCTTTAAAATCCTTTTATGTTTTAGATCATGCATTTCTTGCAATCCATGCTTGGTGTTGCTCACACTTTATAATCTCATGCACTGTTATGATTACTGTTGACTCATTGATCCACGACATTTTCGACCTTAAATGTTATTATTATTTGTTGGCTTAATTGCTTTCTGATTGTTTCTCACGTTGCACCTTTTGATTCTTGTGATTTAGCAGAATAATTGCCCTGATTTGAAAAAGATCACGCTCTAAAATGAAGGCATTACTTTTCATGTATATTCCTTATGCCATATTGTTATGTATTTAAAGACTACTTCTATAATGTGTAGGATGAAATACAGCCCCTGAATGCCAGAAATAAAGAGGTCAGAGTGATTTGGGAAGTCCCATTGAAGTATAAGGCCAGCCCAGAAATTGTGATGTCAGACATGAGGCCTATTGAACCAAAGAAACTGGACAAAATCTCAAAGGAAAGAAAGAGGGCTTAAATGCCAAAAGTGTGAAGATATGCACAATGAATTTCATCAAGAAAAAGAAAGACATGGCTGATATTAAAGTTAGCAATAACCCCCTTTTGTGTGATAAACATAACTAGAGTTATTTGTATACATTTGATTGGGTCTTCCCTTGACTCCGAGATTTGAAAGTTGGTGTGAGGGTGAAGGGTAAAATTAACATGGGGCCTATGAAGTGGCATATTTTTCAATGATACAGCTCTTGAGTACATGAAGCAACATTGTATCTCTGAATAGGAAAGGTGTGCCGACTTCAGATTAGCATCAACTGATTTTCCTTAAAATGTACTTCTTAAATATATATATATATATATATATTACATGGCCACGGTAGTGGCCATGTAGTTATGGTTAAGTTGGTGTTTCCATAGGAAGAGCACTTTTTGGGCGGTTTATAACTTCGCTCTCCCTGGACGGATCCTCACCAAACTTTGCAAAAAAAAGTATTTGGGTCACTCTGAATTGTTTTGCAAACTTTGGTGAGGATTCGTCCAGGGGGGGGCAAAGTTATAGGGGGGGTCCCAAAACTTTTTTTTTTTTCCCATAGTCTGAATGGGAAAAAAAGTTTGCTCGGCTCTACAGCCCAAACCGCTGGACGGATTTTCAGAAAATTTGGACCAGGAGCAGCGGCTTGGTCCCGAAAGCGTGCTTTTGCAAATTTGGAGAAAATCCTTCCAGTAGTTTTTTTTTTAAAATGACCAAAAAGTAGGTAAAAAAAAATTAATGATATCTGTGTTCGGTCCGCGGATGGACTTCCCTGTTCGCTCCGTGGACAGTGTCCTGATTGGCCAATCGGCTTGCGTGATGTTCGCGCACATGCAACGTGTTCGCTTATTGGACGGCGTGGAGCGTGAAGAGCGTCAGATTTTCGGTAGCGCCCGCCATCTTGAATTCACGGTCGTCCGCGGACAGCGCGGTGAAACTTTGTTCAAAATTTGTATTTAGTAGAGTGTGTTGGTGTGTAGTAGTGTTTGGGGAGGGTGGGAGTGTATGAGATAGGATGAAAGTTGTGTTTTTTATGTGTTAGATGTTCTTTTTGTGTTCGATTTGTCTGCGGACATCACGGGTGTTCTGACATGTTCTAAATAAACTGAATAGGGGGTGTTCTGAGGACTCAATATGTGTCTGTTTTGTTCGCAAGCAAACTGAAACTGTTCTAAGAACACTCGCAGTGTCCTGAAATGTTCGCAAATAAACAAAATGGGGGTGTCCTGAGGACGCTGTCCGTATTGTTCTCTGTCAAGTTGAATGTGTTCTAAGAACACTCACGGTGTCCTGAAATGTTCGCAAATAAACAAAATGGGGGTGTCCTGAGGACGCTGTCCGTATTGTCCTCTGTCAAGTTGAAGGTGTTCTTAGAACACTCATGGTGTCCTGAAATGTTCGCAAATAAACGAAATGGGGTGTTCTGAGGACACTGTCCGTATTGTTCGTTGTCAAGTTGAATGTGTTCTAAGAACACTCGCGGTGTCCTGAAATGTTCGCAAATAAACAAGATGGTGGTGTTCTGAAGACGCTTCAAAGAACACTCGCAGTGTCCTGAAATGTTCGCAAATAAACAAAATGGGGGTGTTCTTAAGACGTTTCTAAGAACACTCCCGGTGTCCTGGAATGTTCGTAGGGGGTGTCCTGAAGGCGTAGTCCGTATTGTTCGCTGGCAAGTTGAATATGTTCTAAGAACACTCGCAGTGTCCTGAAATGTTCGCAAATAAACAAAATGGGGGTGTCCTAAGGACGCTGTCCGTATTGTTTTCTGTCAAGTTGAATGTGTTCTAAGAACACTCGCGGTGTCCTGAAATGTTCGCAAATAAACAAGATATTGGTGTTCTGAAGACGCTTCAAAGAACACTCGCAGTGTCCTGAAATGTTCGCAAATAAACAAAATGGGGGTGTTCTTAAGACGTTTCTAAGAACACTCCCGGTGTCCTGGAATGTTCGTAGGGGGTGTCCTGAAGGCGTAGTCCGTATTGTTCACTGGCAAGTTGAATATGTTCTAAGAACACTCGCAGTGTCCTGAAATGTTCGCAAATAAACAAAATGGGGGTGTCCTGAGGACGCTGTCCGTATTGTTCTCTGTCAAGTTGAATGTGTTCTTAGAACACTCATGGTGTCCTGAAATGTTCGCAAATAAACGAAATGGGGTTGTTCTGAGGACACTGTCCGTATTGTTCGTTGTCAAGTTGAATGTGTTCTAAGAACACTTGCGGTGTCTGAAATGTTCGCAAATAAACAAAATGGGGGTGTTCTGAAGACGTTTCTAAGAACACTCGCGGTGTCCTGGAATGTTCGTAGGGGGTGTCCTGAAGGCGTAGTCCGTTTTGTTCGCTGGCAAGTTGAATGTGTTCTAAGAACACTCGCAGTGTCCTGAAATGTTCGCAAATAAACAAAATGGGGGTGTCCTGAGGACGCTGTCCGTATTGCTCTCTGTCAAGTTGAATGTTTTCTTAGAACACTCATGGTGACCTGAAATGTTCGCAAATAAACAAAATGGGGGTGTTCTGAGGACACTGTCCGTATTGTTCGTTGTCAAGTTGAATGTGTTCTAAGAACACTCGCAGTGTCCTGAAATGTTTGCAAATAAACAAAATGGGGGTGTTCTGAAGACGTTTCTAAGAACACTCGCAGTGTCCTGGAATGTTCGTAGGGGGAGTCCTGAAGGCGTAGTCCGTATTGTTCGCTGACAAGTTGAATGTGTTCTAAGAACACTCGCAGTGTCCTGAAATGTTCGCAAATAAACAAAATGGGGGTGTCCTGAGGACACAGTCCGTATTGTTCGTTGTCAAGTTGAAAGTGTTCTAAGAACTATCGCATTGTTCTGAAATGTTCGTAGGGGGTGTCCTGAAAACGCTGTCTGTATTGTTGGCTGCCAAGTTGAAAGTGTTCTAAGAACACTCATAATGTCTGCGGACATTAAAAGTTTCCATAGACCATAGTTGAAATGTTTGACTCTATGGATGTGATATGCTGCGGTGGTTGTTGCCAGGGCCTAGAGTCTTGGGTGCATGGCCATTTGGACTGTATGCCCTGTACATACAAGACTGTATGCCCTGGCAACAACCACCGCAGCATATCACATTCATATTTGCTTATAACTTTGGGTGAAAAACAAATGTATAAGGAACAAAGGTATTAGATACTATGGATGTGATATGCTGCTATGGTTCTCCTTATTATTGTAAACTTACTGTTTGGTCTAGTAACAGGAGTCCATGTTTTTCTTGTTAATTTCTGTGATAAAAGAAAAGAGCATGTTAGTATTAGTATTTTGTAATGACTTGTATAATCAATATACTTTTTTTTTTGGACCCTCATATTTAGTAGATTACAAATCAGAGTACTGTGCAATTTGCCCAGTTTCTGTATTTGTTGCTAAAATCATTGGGTCTGTGGGAGAAAAAAAAATCCATGTTGGATTAAACAAAACCTTTTTCTGTTATGCTACAGTTTATTTGTTTGTTTGTTTTCAGTGTTCACTTGTTGTTTCTGGCTAATGCTTAATACTTTGGCTTGTTGTATTTTTTTGGAGCAGTAACATATTATTTATTTGTTTTGATATTATAAAATTTTGGAGCAGTTAGATACCAATTTGCGTATTCTAACTGTCTATTTTTTTGATATATTTTAGTGGTATTGATTTATCTATTTGGATATTGTTAAATTTTGGGACAGTTAGATACCAATTGGCGTATTCTAACTGTGTATTTTTGGTCTAATTTAGTGGTATTCATTTATCTGATTAGTTGTTGTAGAATCTTTGAGCAGTTAGATAGCTTTTGGAGTATTCTAACAATTTATATTTTGTTAACACAAGTTTCCTTAGGGTTTAAATACAGTTTAGTTATCAAATTCTGGTTTTAAGAACATCAAATAAGCGTTTGTAAGATTTCCTGGTAATCTCTGCTTTAGAGTAATGGTACTATCATTACATTCAAACCATCCACATTTCTTTTTTATATATGCAGTGTAGTGCCCTGAATTGGTTGTGGCTCCTGCGTAGTAGATTATACCTATTGTTGTGAAAGTTTTCTTACCAAGTGATATTTGACCATGTGTGAATCCAGTCAGCTTGTAGTTGTTTTTGGTACCATCTGCATTGTAACGTAGAAGCATTAGTATTATGTATTTACTATGTGTTTGTATTACTAACGTGGAGCGATTATCTGAATTGCAGGTAGAGCATAATCTACCATGGTTTGCATTTTACACAAGTTGCTGAAATGGAATGGATTCACAATTTGGTATTGATATATACATGAAGCGTTCATTGGGGATTTCTTCTTGTGTCACATTGTTGCAGAGAGTGCATGTATGTTTCCACATGTATGAAATCTGAAAGATTTAATTTATAGGTATGTTTTTGTTTTCCAGTACTTGTAGTAAGTACATTAGAAATTCTTGTGGATCTTCCTGTGAATTTATAGTGAATTTCACCATTCCAGCACAGTAGTCCAATTGTTGTCTTATTCCAAAAACACTATAAGTGTTGTCAGGATTGTTTGCTGCATTTCTGTGAAGTACTAACATTTGCAAACACAATGGGTCTGTACTGTGTAAGTAAATGTTGTCAACAATTGGTGGTAAATGAAATAGAATATTCATTGCTACATTTGCGTAGCAACTTACACCAACTATATTTGAGAATTTAAATGGTCCAGGTAGTTCTGTATCTAACTGCTTTTTTTGGAGTTTGTCTTCCTTCTTTAAAGAAGTACTTGGTTTACTTTCCCTAATTGATTCTTTTTAGCTTGTGGTACTTGATGAAGTATTAATTTCTTTTAACTCTCTTTGGAGGATTTGCAATGACATCCTGTTGCATTTCTGTTTGATTTATTTTTCTTTTATAACGTTTTACTTTTTGTGGAACAGAATATGTGTTTAGGTGGGGGGTGTATAGTGAGCGAAGTCTATTGTATTCTAAAATGCAAGGAATATCAGCGTTTATTTTACTTGCATCAAAGTTGATTAGATATAGACCGTCAAGTGTACGTAAGCGTGATAGTGCTACATAGCTCATGCCTTCTTTAAAGACTGTGTTTCCAATATCTATCATTGATTTGTCTAGGGTAAGACCTTGTGATTTATGAATCGTGACTGCGTATGCAAGAGTTAGAGAAAATTGTTCTCTGCGTACATACATATCTTTGAAGAGAAGGAATCTAGCTGTTGAGCGTCCTATCCTTTTTACTTCTGAAAGTTTGTCAAAGAGTATATTGACAAACTGAATTTTGTTGTCGCTGGGTATGTTTGAAAGCCAACAACTGTACCCAGTGCTCCATTAACTAGTCCTTGGTCCACGTCAAGGTTACGTTTAAGAATTACTCTGCAATTTAAGGATCATTTTAAAATCTTTTCTAAGCCTGCTGTGTTTGAGATTGATTTTTCTAAACTATTTAGTCTTGTTGTGGCTTGGTCACACATGGGTAGTGTCATACCATGTACATCTAGTTTGTCTGTGGCGCTAATTTCCATGATTGGTTGCATTTCTTTACTTAGCATGATTTCATTGAATTTGAAACAGCTTGCAAGAGTTGGCATTAAGGCCATACAATTGACATTTTTGTGGGCTAATTGTTCCATAACATCTGTAGCACATGTGTTATCGCCATAAAGTGCATTAATGTACCGGGTTTTCAATATTCCTTCAGCTTCTTTAGAAAGTATACCAACTCTGATACTTTTTAAAATGTTGGCATAAGTGAGATCTGCAGATTGCCGCATGTTTTCTGTTAATTCTTTGTATTGGAAATGTTGCCAAAGGTTGACATTTCCAATGCTGCCAACAGTTTTACGGCAGAGTTTGTGTCCTAATGTTTTAAAAATAGGCTCACCTTTTACTGGTGTTAATTGAAGCAGATCTCCAAAAACAATAATGTGTTTTCCTGCAAAGAGCTCTTCATAGTCTGTTTTGAGTACTTCTTGTAATCTAAGGTGAATCAAAGCTAACATCAGGTTGGAGACCATGCTCACTTCATCTATTAGTAGCATTTTCATTTGTTTCAATACTCTGCGTAATTCCATTGTAGCTTCTGCAGAAAGTTT
Organism: Ambystoma mexicanum; assembly: GCF_040938575.1. NCBI lineage: Eukaryota > Metazoa > Chordata > Amphibia > Caudata > Ambystomatidae > Ambystoma > Ambystoma mexicanum. The sequence goes on from NC_090938.1 coordinate 68,556,561, forward strand.
GTAATAGTCTAATTTGTTCTGGTGTTCTACTGGTAATAGTAGTAATCGGTGTAATGTAACACCACCTATGTTGTAGGCAGCTAAACCTGTGGGGGAGTGACAACAGCTGACAGTTTGTTGTTTGTCAATTGTTGAAGGAACTTACTAATGATTTTGATTAGGAATGTTTTGCCAGAACCAGCTTCACCACTGACGTACACTAGTATAGGTTTATAATTATGGCAGGAACATTCTTTATTTTCATGTTTTACACCATGTGCAATTTGTTTTGTTACTTCTTGAAAAATGCCACTTTGCTCATTGTTTAGTTTTGATTGTAGTATAGTTAAGTCTTCCTTATCTTCATACTGACACATGGTGTTTTCTACTTCTATCATAGCTAATTCTGCCTCATTTATTATTAGTGGTTCTCCCAGTGGTTCTTGGCTTCCTGTTACAGAAGGTTGACTACTGTCAGGAGTGTCCTTATCTAGTTGGGCTTGGAGTTCTTCTTCGTGTTGCTGTTCATTGTGCAACATTGTTTTGTACTGTGTAAAGTTTACATCAGTTATAGTGCTTTCATTTCCTTTGAAAACATCCTCATATGATTCATAGTTATCTAGTAATTGTTCTTCTTTTCTCCATGGTTTGAAGAGTTGTAGCAGGGACATGTAATATCCTTCTTTATGTTGAGGAGTCTTTAATGACAATTTGATATGATTAATTAAATTTGGTTTAGTGAGTTTAACTAAGCTGCCTTCACAGTTTGTTACTCTATATTTACCTTTTTTTTCATCAGGTTTCATATTATTTTTGTATGTGTAGTTTTGGGCTATGTGGTATAGACACATGTTTTCCAAAGTATTGCTTCTGTTTGGGTAGTATGTGTCCAATAAATTGTTTTTTTAAAATGTGTTGGCTGTTGGGATCATGTTTGGCTATTGTTTCTATATCTTCATATGATTTTAGAACTCGTTTTCTAGATTTAGCCCGACCAAGACTTAGCCATACTATATTTTCAGATTTACCATACAATGCAGTACCAGTTAAACGATCAGCTGCTTCATATGATCCACATTCTCTATGGGTGAGCATGTTTATGCCCAAGCTGTATAATTTCTGAGATACTGTTTTATCTGATGACAGGTCATTCCAGAGGTCTTGGAGCTCTGACTTTTCTGCTTTAGTTAAGTATGCTGTGACATATCGTGCAACTGCAGTAGAATTGTCTGCAATGTACTGCACATCTATGTTTGCATTCCATAAGTGGGCAATGATTGCATTATAATCATTGATATATTTTTCTTCTTCTTTTCTTTTTATGTAATATGTATTTTTAGGTGACTTACCTTTAACACTATGGGCCTCATTACGACCCAGGCGGTAAGTTACCGCCTGGGTCATACCTTTACCACCATGGCGTAAACTACGTTTACGCCATGGTGGTTGGCGGATTTACCGCCCCATTCCGAGGTGAGTGGGGCGGTAAGTCCCCATTAACCCATTTACCCTTCCCCATTCCCATTTTTGCCCCATAGGGCATAATGGGAGTGGGGAAGGCGTTAATTACGCCACCGTAAATTACGGTGGCGTAATTAACAACAAGGTCCCTTAGCGCCATGGATTTTAACACCTGCTAAAAGCAGGTGTTAAAACCTCCATGGCGCTAAGGGACCTCGGAATCAGGCGGTAAGGGTCGGCGCTGTTTACGCCGCCGTAAACCCCTTACCGCCTGGGTCCTAATGAGGCCCTATGTCTAACTGAAGACATGAGGTTGTTTACTTGACCTGTATTTGTAACTGGTCTAGGGAAACCAAATCGGCATTTGGTGTAGTATTTCCCTTTGTTTTTGTATTTGCGATGACAATATTTTCCACATTTGTGTCTTTGAAATTGTAAAATTTGTGCATGAAGATCACTATTTGTGGCTTCTGATGGAATTTCACAAGTGACATATTTTTCAATAAACTGTAAAACAGTGGCATCACTGTCTTGACCAAATTTAGGAGCATCTTTAATCCATAAAAGCATGTGGATATGTTCTGCTCCTCTGGCTTGGTATTCTTTTCTCCAAAAGAAGTGTTGCACTTCTCCAAGGGGAGGAACAGTTTTATTACAAAAAAAATGTAGCATAGCAATGAAGCGATGGTGAAAATATCCTGAAACATTAACATGATCCAAAGAACAAAGTTCTCCAGGTGTTAGTATATCTATGTTTGTTTTGTTTTTATTTGATATGCGTAGGAAATCATGTAAATCTTCCCATGCATATTCTGCACAACTTAATGTAACAAACCAAGTGGGTGGGCCAAGGTTTCTGATCATACAACGTACATCTCCATGACGTCGAAACCAGTACTCTTTAGTACCACGCATATTTGCTAATACATTTGTAATATTTGATTGTAAAACATCATCCTTTTGTTGTACTTTTTCTAATAATTGTGTAGCTGTCATATTTTGAAAGTGTGATCCTGATTTTAATATGTGTGCAACTCCGTAACATAAAGTTGCTAGTTCACTTTCAAAGAGTAGGTGGAATATGTATTCCACATTTTGTCTAAATCTGGGATCTTCAGAATACATCCCTAATGAGCAGTATTCTGAAGCTGATATTTGAATAGGTCTATCATCATACCTTCCTCCTTTGCCAGTAGGAAAGAGTAGAGGAAAAGCATGTGCTTCTATACTTTTTTCCCATATGCTGATTGGCGATCCTTTTGTTTGACGCATTTGGTAAGTTTCCAGTGCATCTTCTACGGTGTCATTACAGTGCAAAGGATGAATTGTATAATGGTCTAAAGTATTTGATATTGTAGCAGGATCTAGTAGCTCAAATTGACCAGCTTCTTGTGTTTCTTGAATTATTTCAGTTGTATCTTTCAAGTTTTCTTCAATATTAATTTATTTGTAATATTCATTATTCTCTTTAAGATATTGGAAGGCATGTCTAACTTCATATGAATCTACCAGCTGTTGCCATATTTTTTTGTCTTTTGTAGGTACTCCATTTACTAAGATAATTAAAGATTGCTGCATTGGACGTTGCACTCCTAGAGTATGCACATTTTCTTTTAGATCTAATGGTAAATAAACTACTTTTCCACAAATGCCTTTTACCAATTCAGAAGGAGGTAATTTTGCTGTTTTTGGTTGAAGGCGTATTATTGCTTGTAATGGGTGTACTGTTTGAATTATGATGCTCTCATATAAATTAAGTTGTTGTAGGGGTTTTGGTACTGGGTATAATTCCAAATTATTAGTGATAGCACGTGAAGGAGTTTGGTTGTTGTCAAGTTTTGTAGTGCAGTAACTGCAAAGTATTAAGGGCTCAGTTATTTCGTATTTGTTTTCTGCTACAAGGTAGAGAGCTAATTCAATCCATTTAGAATCTTCATTGTCTTCTATTTTGTATGATAGGTCTACAGTTTTTGTGTTACTTTTATAAAAAAGTTCTACGGCAACATACACATACATGGTTTGGTACTTCAGCTGATGTACTTTTAAATGTTAGTATTTCTTTTTTGTATGTGTTTAGCAAAAAGTTGCCATGTGTAGAATTGTTGCTTAATTGGTTTAAAGCTATTTCATTCTGTAAATGGCTTTCACTTCCAAAATATTTTTTCTGGATATAGTGAATTTCTTCAAGTAGGTCTTTTGCTGTACCATGTAGAAGGATGTTATTTAACTTTGCTAGTGCTAAAGCAGGACTTTTTACATAGTACAGTTTATAGACTAGATTTCTTATAGTTGAATGATGTGTTGATATCCTTTTGATATCATGGAAAGTGGTTTTACAAGTAGGTCCTGTAATGCAGGCCAATGAATGTCCTTGTAGTCCTGTGTACTTGCGCACTGGACAGGTATCCAAATTTTGCAGTAATTTAATTTTGATTTTGTCTTTGCTTTTGACATATTTATTGAGGAATTGGCGTAAAGATTTGAAACATTGTTTTGGAATGTTACACATTGACGTGCATGGCCATTTGTACACTAGACGTTCTGATTCAGTTGAATGGAGGGGTAACTCTAAGTTTTCAGGACATATTTTTGTAAGGAGTACTTCTTATTCCATTATGGTATTATTCACTTTTTCATAACTTCGACCACTGCTATGTATGGCAATTGTATTTGTTTGCTTTTGTTTGTACGCTTCTTCATTAAAATATGGTTCTGTGCTCGTAGTGTGATTCCATTCACCTCCGCAGATACTTAAGAAGTTCTTTCTGTTGACATTGCGCTTATTGAGAAGTCTTTTTTGTAATTTAGTTATTAGTTTTGTTAGTGGTTTCATTTTGTTTAACAGTAAAATAAATAACTTTCTTTTCAGAAGAATTGCACTGTCCATCAACGCTTCTGAGATTAATTTCCTATGACAGGTTTTAAGCATTGAACCTGATTTCTCTCCTGTTTTTATAAGATTTTGAAGGACTTTGTGACGGTACATTTTGGCTAAAATACTTTTCTTGCTATGCTTGCTTTGCACTATATTAAAATTTGAAGACGTAGTTTTATCTGAAGTGATAGCTGATTTTCTGTTAATTGTTTTTTGGTTTGTTTTACATTTTGATAGAGTAGGCAAAGTTTTTGTACTTGAAACTTCTTGTGTTTCACTAAAAGACTGTATTAGCTGTTTTGTTTCAACTTTTTTTTACAAATTCTGCTAGAGATAGATGCTTATGTTGGACACTTTTATTTTCATTTGCTCTACTTTTGCGTTGCTTTCTACGGACTTGACTTTTGGTAGGCATTCTTTATGGTCTGTTGAAAAAAATAAAGAAGATATGGGTTGGGGTGTTCTGGAATGTATGTGTGCATGAGTGTTTGAGTAAGATGATAAAGATGTATGTAATGGTGTGTGATTGTGCATTGGGAACTACAACTAGTAGGGATAGGTATTCTTGAATTTATGTGTTACCAAACTGGGGTTCAGATGACAAAAAAAAAGTAAGCTAGTGGTGTGGAAAAGTACAAATAGTAAATCTAATGTATACAATTAAAACAGTTGTTTGTTCTATAATATGAAAATTGTAGCGGTTCAGTTGGGTAATTTGTGTGTCCAAACATAGGAATTTGTGGGCCATTCTGGCTGTAAATCCCTGTTTAAGACATGGAGATATTTGGATAAAATGGTACACAATCTCTATTTCTAGGCACCAAAATAGCTTGTATTACTGTTATAGTATGTTTGATTAATAATACAAATATTATGGTGATATTCTACTTACTTTTTTTCTTAAATTAACAGGTAACTTCTTAGTTCTTCTATGTTCTTCGAATTCGGCTGCTTCTTTTCAGTAGACTGGTCTTCACTGCAATTGTAAAAGCTTCAAATTAGTAACTTTGTTTGTATTTAGCGCTGTTTTTAATTTAGATATTGATTTTTTTAATTGAAATCCTCAGTGCCTTCTTTAAAACCATTAAACTAATTTATTTACATAAGATACATTGCATCAGTTCAGTACATATGATATGTTCTTAATGAACAAATTGTATTGAATGACTAACTGTAGCAAAAAAAAAATCTTTACTATCTCTTGTGAAATTTATAATATACCAGTGAATACTACTATTTCTGTAAGTAAGCTGTTCTAGGTAATAGCACCTCAATGTCATGTCTAAATTAAAGTAATTAAGTAAATAAATAAATAAAAACAAATAAATATGAAATTGTATAAGTATTTTTTTAAAGATTTAAACATAGATTGTGCTTGCATGCAATTTTGTTTGAATATGTGTAGTCTATATATTTCATTTAAAAAATGTTAGTTTAACATGATTTGAGTGTGTGTGTATAAAGAAAGTAAATAGTATAAAGGTTTATAAGTGATAGTTGATTTTAGAATATTGAAAAAAATACAGTAAATTCATTTTACAGATTACACAAGCTAAAAGTCTGTTTGAAAATGTGTTCATCTACTGTACAGAAAATATGCATACCTAAAGTTTGTGTTCATGCATATTGATATGCATGGAGCTGCAAGTAGAAATCTTGGAGACTTGTACAGTATTTCTGGTAGATGGTGCTTGCCAATGATATGACACTTGTACTCAGAGAGATTCACAGTACATTTGCAGTGCTGATCTATGATGATGCAGTTAGATCTAGAGGTCTTGAATGTGATTGGTGCATGGTCATGTGATTTTTTAGCTACATCCAATGAGGGAATGGCAGAGAGAGTGAAGTGGAAATGGTAGAAGGGCTGTTCATGTTACGATATGTCCGCGGACATGGCGGTAGTTCGCCGACATCAGGAGTTACATCCGGGGATTTTTGGGTTCAGAAGTCATGCAAATGAGAATAAGCACTGAAAGGGATTGGTCAGGAAAGTTTAGTGGGTGTGTTGTGCCAGGAGAGAGTTTCTCAGATACTCTTTTTGCTGAGAGTAACAAAAGATAGCTATGGCTGTGTGTTTCAGAAAACAGATTGTTTGGATTTTGGGAGATTCGTGGATAGATTGGTTGAAGATGCATGCAGAAAGCTGTGGAGTAGCTGTAGATCTTGGATTCCCACATGTGGAAGTACACTGGCATGGAGTACGTGGAATGAAGTGGTTGGACTTGCTACCTCTCTGTGCTACTTTGGAGACAGAGCAACATCCAGACATAATTGTAATTCATTGTGGAGGGAACAGTTTAGGACATGTGACTGGAATTTCTTTGCAATTTGCTATGAAAGAAGGACTTGGGAAGGTTATGGACATGTTTCCTAATTCTCAAGTGATATTTTCACGGATTGCGCAGAGACAAATGTGGCTTCGTTCTTCTTCATTTGTGTTAATAAGGCTGTTTGTGCCTTTCTAAGAGATTTTGGCATGTCCTCTTTTTACAATGAAAATATTATGTTTCGTAGTACATACATTTTTCGCAGAGATGGAGTCCATCTTACTTATGCTGGCAATCAGATTTTTCTGAGAAATGTACAAAATGCATTGCGATCTTTTTTGGAATAACAACAACCATTTTGAAGTAGGTGTTAAGCATTTATAATTTTTGACTTACAAACACCACCCAAAGGCTCTTTTCAGAGCCACTACTTCTTCCCAGAGAAAATTGCAATGTTTGTGATGGGGTAGCAACCCAATTTTTTAAATGTTCGCAAACTGTCCGCGGACTTCTAAAAAATACAAAGGGCCCTGCTTCATTTATTTTCACTTCTATTTTTTAACTGTGAAAGGCGGCTCTGAAAAGAGCCTTACTTTTTTTTTGATTTTTGATATTTTGTATTTTTTTTGGTTTTTTATACACGACACACTAGGAGAGGAGGGGAAAGGAAGGTAAAGGGGGAGACACCAACCACAGGGATAAGAAAGGGCGAGCTGAGAGAGGAAGATGTAGAGTGGGTTTTATATGGGTAGTGAGCAGATCTTTTTGTGCTCTGAGACAATAGTCTCAAAAGCACTACGAAGTCGCTCCCCCCTGCAGAGTACTGTGTCACAGTACATACATACAACTGTGACCCTCGAAAGGTAAGGGTCATCAGCATTCTGTATGGCCTGTGAGGCAGCTTGAGGAAGACGCTGTCCCACAGAGGTGGTCCTTGTGGTGACAGGATCAGGAACAGAGGTTGAAGTAGAGGAAATCAACCTGCTACATTCTTCGCAAGGTACAACCCTGCGAATAGCCCCAGAGTGAAATGACCTCAGGTGTCGCTTCATAGTAGTGGTCCCAAAGCTGTACTTACCGTGCTTCCCACGACTGAGTATCATTTTGCACTCATTGCAGGTAACACGGTTCGCACGAGCCTTAGGAACATTACCATGAATGGTAAATAATCGCCACACCCAAGACTCACGCCTAGTGCGGGTAGTAGGGTTTTCCTCTACCTCATTCTCATCATCCTCTTCTTCCTCCTCCGCATCCTCACTCCTGTTCCCCTCTTCAGGCCCTTGGGGAAGTGGTGGTGGTGGAGGGGGTGGGGGTGGTGCTGAAGCAGGTGCAGCACCAGGTGGCAGTTCTGCAGCCAGGGATGCCATCTCGATGGTGTAATCAGCAAGTTGCTGGAGAAATAGCTGTGCTCTGAAGAATAGCCAGAAACACAATGAGAATAAGCTCTAGGGCGTGGTCTTTTATAGGGGTGCTTGTACGCAGTTCGCGGACATGCGCGCTGTCGAACACAAAAAAAAGTTTGAAAAGTTTCAAAAGGTATGTAGAAACTCAGGATTACTATGTGGGACTTGTGCCATGGTGAGATTTTATTGAAAAATATTATGGATTAATTGAAAATGTACTTTTAATTTGTTCGGGGACCCGAACAGTGTCCGCATTCAGAACACGTGATCAGCGTGGGCGCGGTCATATGATCCGTTCGCGAACAAGTCCGCGAAGGAAGCGCATGTCCGCAGGACACCAAATGTACAGAGATTGGCTAGCGCATGTTCTACGGACACTGTTCAGGTCCTGAACTAATTAAAATTGCGTCACACGTGAATCGAACATTTTAGGACACTGCGTGTGTTCTTAGAACAGTTTGAACTTGCTAGCGAACACTACGGACAGATATACAGGGTAATTCATAGAATTCAGCGCACAAGTAGTGCACGCGGCTGGCGCACAGCGTGCGCGTGCGATAGTCTGCGCCAGCCGCGTGCGCCAAAACCGAATCCGGCGCACAGCGTATTCATGGATTTTAGGCTCCCAAACCAGCCGTGGCGCAGAGTATCGCAGCGACCCTGCAGCAGCGCCAGTAACGCCCCCAAGAACGCCCTCGCGCAAGGAAAAGCCATCAAAATCGCTAAATCATCGCAAAGGGCGGCGCTAACCCTGGACCAGTTTACAGGGCTGCCAAACAAGGAACGCAAAGCGGGTAACGTGCATATCAGGGGTACGCGTGAAGTTATACACGCGATTAGCCAGGGTACGTGTATTACAGGGGTATGCGGGAAGTTTAACATGCGATTAGCCAGGGTACGTGTATTACAGGGGTATGCGGTAAGTTTAACATGCGATTAGCCAGGGTACGTGTATTACAGGGGTACGCGGGAAGTTAAACACGCGATTAGCCAGGGTACGTGTATTACAGGGGTACGCGGGAAGTTTAACACGCGATTGGCCAGGGTACGTGTATTACAGGGGTATGCGGGAAGTTTAACACGCGATTAGCCAGGGTACGTGTATTACAGGGGTGCGCAGGAATTATCACACGCGATTTGGCTGGGTACGTGTATTACAGGGGTGCGTGGGAATCATCACACGCGATTTGGCTGGGTACGTGTATTACAGGGGTACGCGGGAAGTTTAACACGCGATTAGCCAGGGTACGTGTATTACAGGGGTACGCGGGAAGTTTAACACGCGATTAGCCAGGGTACGTGTATTACAGGGGTATGCGGGAAGTTTAACATGCGATTAGCCAGGGTACGTGTATTACAGGGGTATGCGGGAAGTTTAACATGCGATTAGCCAGGGTACGTGTATTACAGGGGTACGCGGGAAGTTTAACACGCGATTAGCCAGGGTACGTGTATTACAGGGGTATGCGGGAAGTTTAACATGCGATTAGCCAGGGTACGTGTATTACAGGGGTACGCGGGAAGTTTAACACGCGATTAGCCAGGGTACGTGTATTACAGGGGTACGCGGGAAGTATAACACGCGATTGGCCAGGGTACGTGTATTACAGGGGTATGCGGGAAGTTTAACACGCGATTAGCCAGGGTACGTGTATTACAGGGGTACGCGGGAAGTTTAACACGCGATTAGCCAGGGTACGTGTATTACAGGGGTGCGCAGGAATTATCACACGCGATTTGGCTGGGTACGTGTATTACAGGGGTGCGTGGGAATCATCACACGCGATTTGGCTGGGTACGTGTATTACAGGGGTGCGTGGGAAGTCACACGCGATTAGGCTGGGTGGGTCCTCACAGGTGTTCCCTGTACACCCTCCACGGCCCCTCCAGGCAGCCTACAAAACAGGGGACTACCCTGCACACCTGCTCATGTCCCCCTGCACCCCCACCCCCCAGCAGTGCAGGGGCAGCCTCCACCAGGCCCCCACCCATTTCTCCCACCACCCCCACCCCCCCGCCACCAGGGGCACCCTCCACCAGGCCCCCACCCATGTCTCCCACCACCCCCACCCCCCCCCCCCGCCACCAGGGGCAGCCTCCACCAGGCCCCCACTCATGTCTCCCACCACCCCCAGCCCCCACCATCCAGGGGCACCCTCCACCAGGCCCCCACTCATGTCTCCCACCACCCCCACCCTCCCGCCACCAGGGGCAGCCTCCACCAGGCCCCCACCCATGCCTCCCACCACCCCCAACCCCCAGCAGTGCAGGGGCAGCCTCCACCAGGCCCCCACCCATGCCTCCCACCACCCCCAACCCCCAGCAGTGCAGGGGCAGCCTCCACCAGGCCCCCACCCATGCCTCCCACCACCCCCAACCCCCAGCAGTGCAGGGGCAGCCTCCACCAGGCCCCCACCCATGTCTCCCACCACCCCCACCCCCCCGCCACCAGGGGCAGCCTCCACCAGGCCCCCACCCATGCCTCCCACCACCCCCAACCCCCAGCAGTGCAGGGGCAGCCTCCACCAGGCCCCCACCCATGCCTCCCACCACCCCCAACCCCCAGCAGTGCAGGGGCAGCCTCCACCAGGCCCCCACCCATTCCTCCCACCACCCCCACCCCCCCCGCCACCAGGGGCAGCCTCCACCAGGCCCCCACCCATGCCTCCCACCACCCCCAACCCCCAGCAGTGCAGGGGCAGCCTCCACCAGGCCCCCACCCATTCCTCCCACCACCCCCACCCCCCCGCCACCAGGGGCACCCTCCACCAGGCCCCCACCCATGCCTCCCACCACCCCCAACCCCCAGCAGTGCAGGGGCAGCCTCCACCAGGCCCCCACCCATGCCTCCCACCACCCCCAACCCCCAGCAGTGCAGGGGCAGCCTCCACCAGGCCCCCACCCATGCCTCCCACCACCCCCAACCCCCAGCAGTGCAGGGGCAGCCTCCACCAGGCCCCCACCCATGCCTCCCACCACCCCCAACCCCCAGCAGTGCAGGGGCAGCCTCCACCAGGCCCCCACCCATTTCTCCCACCACCCCCACCCCCCCGCCACCAGGGGCACCCTCCACCAGGCCCCCACCCATGTCTCCCACCACCCCCAACCCCCCGCCACCAGGGGCAGCCTCCACCAGGCCCCCACCCATGTCTCCCACCACCCCCACCCTCCCGCCACCAGGGGCAGCCTCCACCAGGCCCCCACCCATGCCTCCCACCACCCCCAACCCCCAGCAGTGCAGGGGCAGCCTCCACCAGGCCCCCACCCATGCCTCCCACCACCCCCAACCCCCAGCAGTGCAGGGGCAGCCTCCACCAGGCCCCCACCCATGCCTCCCACCACCCCCAACCCCCAGCAGTGCAGGGGCAGCCTCCACCAGGCCCCCACCCATGTCTCCCACCACCCCCACCCCCCCGCCACCAGGGGCAGCCTCCACCAGGCCCCCACCCATGCCTCCCACCACCCCCAACCCCCAGCAGTGCAGGGGCAGCCTCCACCAGGCCCCCACCCATGCCTCCCACCACCCCCAACCCCCAGCAGTGCAGGGGCAGCCTCCACCAGGCCCCCACCCATTCCTCCCACCACCCCCACCCCCCCGCCACCAGGGGCAGCCTCCACCAGGCCCCCACCCATGCCTCCCACCACCCCCAACCCCCAGCAGTGCAGGGGCAGCCTCCACCAGGCCCCCACCCATTCCTCCCACCACCCCCACCCCCCCGCCACCAGGGGCACCCTCCACCAGGCCCCCACCCATGCCTCCCACCACCCCCAACCCCCAGCAGTGCAGGGGCAGCCTCCACCAGGCCCCCACCCATGCCTCCCACCACCCCCAACCCCCAGCAGTGCAGGGGCAGCCTCCACCAGGCCCCCACCCATGCCTCCCACCACCCCCAACCCCCAGCAGTGCAGGGGCAGCCTCCACCAGGCCCCCACCCATGTCTCCCACCACCCCCACCCCCCCGCCACCAGGGGCAGCCTCCACCAGGCCCCCACCCATGCCTCCCACCACCCCCAACCCCCAGCAGTGCAGGGGCAGCCTCCACCAGGCCCCCACCCATTCCTCCCACCACCCCCACCCCCCCGCCACCAGGGGCACCCTCCACCAGGCCCCCACCCATGCCTCCCACCACCCCCAACCCCCAGCAGTGCAGGGGCAGCCTCCACCAGGCCCCCCCCCCTCCCCCCCCTCCCGTTGAGGCTGAAGTGGCTGACACCATCCATGCTCAGCCCTTGTTGGACCAGCCCATTGTGGCACCAGACCTGGCTGACTCCATGGCTGACTTCCAGGTCAGCAGGGCTACGACACGTGCGCTGGTGCACGTTGATGCCATCATGCCACGTGGATCTGGGGCAGCAAGGTCATCTGCTGCACCAAGGAGGCAGGGCGGAGAGGCTGCAGGGGCAGCTGCGGCTCCATCCACCCCAGCCCTCACACACCCAGCCAGGACAGTGTCGGTCCTAGTCCATGCTGCTGACATTCCCCCTGACACCATCACACTAGAGCCAATGCCTGCACCAACTCCCATGCTGAGTGTGCAATCCCACACTCCTGATACAGAGTCCACCAGGGCTCCTGCCCCTAGTGTCCAGAGCGGCGCAGGACACTCAGGATCACCACCACCTTCCAAGCGGAAGAGGAAGAGTGCTCGTCCGGCACAGGCTGATGCCCCAGACACGGCTACACAGTCCGGCCCGTCCAGGAAGCCCAGCTTCACGGATGACGAACTGAATGCACTTGTCGAGTATGTGTCCGGACATGACAACGAGATGGTCATTGTTGCAGGATCCAAGACCACACCTGCACAACGCCAGGCACACTGGCAGACCGTTGCGGACATCGTAAGTGCCCTTGGAATCGTGAGGCGCACAGCCAATGATTGCTATAAGCGCTGGAATGACCTAAAGCGCAGGGCAAAGAGTAAGCTGGAATCAAGTCATGCCGCAACTCCAGTGACTGGAGGTGGGTCTCCAGTAGTAGACATGGAACTCACTCCACATGAGTCAGTCGCTGGGACCTACGTCACGGAGGAACAGATCCAAGGCGTGGGAGATCTGGCTGATTACGAGGCATTGTCCGGTGAGTGCACATGCATGTGTGTGTCATCCATGTGCATGGTGTGTGTGTGAGGGCTTCTGTTCGGGTGCCAGGTGAGAGTGTGTGCGCCTGAGTCGTATGGGTCAGCCATGTGCTTCATGCAATCCTTCCTGCGCAGCTGCATTTGGCCATAGCAGTATCCCTTCTGCCAACAGTAGACATCTAGCACAACTGCACGCCAGTTGCCCTTGAAGTGTCACCTTGACACAACATATTTGCTTCTTTTTCACTGTTCATTCAGTCAGTTTGTTTGCATTCCACCACTTTCACTAGGCATGTCGCTGTCCACTAGTCACATGTCTGACATTGGTATGGTAAAGTGGAGTGACTTTGTTACCTGGATATCATTTGTACACACATGTCCCTGTGCAATTGGACCATTTCAGACTGGCAGCTCCAGGTGAAAAATCTGACCTGTTAGAATCAGAAAAGCCATTACATGCGGGAACTGGACTGAATGAATAGGTGCTTCCCTCCTCTCCATCTTCACTCAATAGCAATGGTACATGCCATCTGTGTGATGGCATGTGTGTTTCACCTGCCAATCACAGGCCAATGTGTGATGCCACTGCCAGGCAGCATGCAGAAAATTTGTTCATCTTCCATCTTGGTGTCATCAGTGTGTGCCATTTGCCTGCACTTCATACGCAGTGAGGGTGCATGCATGGGAGGGTTTTAGTCATGTGGGACATGTGTCAATCAAGTACTGGTTCTCTTGCTTCTCAGCCCTCAATGTGTGCCATGGTGCTAATGCCTGTTTCCATTTCTTTGTTTTCATGTCTTTGCAGGGGAAGACGCACCTGATACTGCTGGGGTTGTGGAGATGGTGCAGACCCAGGAGGTGTCCCAGGGCCGACCAACCACCAGTGAGGGACGTGGTGTGGTGGTGGGGGAGAACCCACAAGTGCTGCAGGTCGTGCTCTCAAGGGGTGTCTCTGGCTGCACCTCCCCCGAGCTGTACTCAGGTGTTGATTCGGATGAGACCTACGTGCCGTCGCAGGTGAGTGTTCCAGGGAGGGATTCTGTTCTGTCTCACCCACCTGCACCAGGGTCAGTACCCTCCATGGGGATGTCAGTGTTGGCAGCTACGCCTTCGGTGGTTACGGATGCAGGGTCACACTCCGCGACATCTGATCCTGTTCCTGGGCCAGCAGATCAGAGGGGGAATGCAGTCCTGCAGCCTCAGGCATTGCCGGCACAGCAAGGCGCAGTTCGCCTTGCCCCAGACAGGTGTGGTGCCCGCCGACGTGGTGGCCGTACGCCACCCGGCAATACCGCATGGGAGCAATCCATTTACGGTATGGCTACCCAACAGGCTGCATCATCCGAGATGATGGCTCAGGCCATGGATAGGGTGGCCACTTCCATTGTCCCCCCAGAAAGGCTGATGGAGCGACTAGAGCAGGCAACCGACTCCATCTGCCAGTCACACAGGGAGGACATGTTGGGGTCCAACAGGGACAGGCGGGCGGCACTGGCGACTCTGCAGGAGGCCATCTCCATTGAGTCCCAGGGCCACAGGGAAGCCCTGAGGCAGGAGCTCCTTCACCTCAGGACGACTCTTGTTGAGCTTGAGGCTTCAACACACCAAAGGACAGAACAGCAGCTGGAGCGTCTCACCCGTACGCTCTCAGCTGAGATGCAGGCAACGAGGGCGGAGGTCCGGCCATCCCGTGAGTTGTTGCATGGGGACCTCTGCACACTCATCCTCCAGAACCAGACCTACCACACCCGCATGCTTGCAGCCATGGAGGAGCAGACTAGGGCCTTGCGTGGGCTGCCTCCCATAGTGCAACCACCTCCGGATGCAGCTGCACAGGGTGATAATAGCGACAGCAGTGATACTCCCACAATAGGGTAGCCGTGTGGGCCATGAGCCCATGGAGGTGTTTTATCTTCCCAGGATCCACGCAGGTGGGTTCTGGTGTGCATCCTGTCCTCGGACCTCCTGGGTGGCCTCCCCAACCCCCCCGGGCCCATCAATGGCCATTTTTGATTGTTTCTTATTTTTATTTTTATTTTGATTTCTTTTATTCCCAATTTTTTTGGGACAATCTGTTGGCTTCGATCTGTTGGCTTCGATCTGTTGGCTTCCGTGGTTCCTGTGGGCATACGCTGCATTGTGGCTGGGCACATGCAGGCTTGTAATGTATTTGGTTCAGATGCTTGGGTTTGAGTCACACACACCCCTCCTGCTTCCCGTTTCCATGGGCTTGCAAAGGGTGTGCCCAAGTGACAGTGAATTACACAGTGACGTTGGACTCCCATGAGCTGTGTGGCCAGTCTGTAGTCAATACTGTGTATACATTCATAGTGCATATTGCTGTTGTGTTGTACACTGCATGTTGCATTGATGTGTAACTCTTCTTCTGTGTCTACCTCCCAATTTGCAGGTCCCTTCCTCATGTCCACACAAGGACCTGTAGTCTGGAGATGGGGACCATGTTGGCAGCAGTGCACCTACAACTCTACATGGCGACAACACTGCACAGTTGGTAGTGGTGGGAGTGCAGGCATTTCCAGGTGGTGAGACTACTAATATGTAACATTTGTGATGTCATGTTAATGGTACTACGTGCTCAAGTATGTTGTTGGTCCGGCATTGCTGTGAGCATTTCAGGTGTTGCAGGTTTCTAATAGTGCCACTGTACATAGTGAGACTGATGTCATGTTGTGGGGATTACTTTGTTTACCTGCAATTAGCATGACATGGCACGGTGTGTCGTGTGGCGGTGCTGGGGTTGGGTTGGCTGACATGGCACTGTCCTCTTGTTGCATTTTGCAAGTGGGTATTCATTTTAGCTGCTTCAATGTGTAACTTCACAAAACTGCATTGGTGGTGTCTGTGTGGGTAGGGATGCACACATTGTGACACTTCCAGGTGAACAATCTCAGGCTGACATGGTATTCCCGGTTCATCCTCCAGACATTCAGGATCAGTGTCAGGTTGAGTCATCATTGATTGTCAGATGGAATGTGCCAGGGCAGTGTGCACTCCACAGGGGTGTGATTTCTATGTGAAGTAATTAGCCACTAGCTGTGTACGGGCTGCCTCCCCCCGTGCCCTTTCCCCTCCCATGCGCAGCGGCTGTGCATGTGGTTGGGGATGTGGGGCCACCACCATGTCCACGGCCAGGCCCCGGCGTGTTGCAACGTTGTGCAGGACACATGCTGCCACTATGATCCTGCACACTACTGGGGGAGCGTATAACAGCTGCCCGCCAGAACGGTCAAGGGAGCGAAAGCGTGACTTTAGCACTCCGAATGTGCGCTCCACTATGCCCCTGGTTGTAATGTGGGCTGTGTTATATCTTACCTGGGGTGGCGTGGTGGGGTTCCGAATTGGCGTCATCATGTGGGGGCTGAGAGGGTAGGCACTGTCCCCTGTGGAGGTGGTGATTGGTATCATTGGTGGGGTTGTGACCTTGCTCAGTATCCAACATGCATGCATGTGCAGTGGCATACATACTCACCAAGCAGCCATGTATCGCCATGCCGCCCAGCATCTATGTCCCGGCATAGGGTGGACATTCGGTAAATGAAGCTGTCGTGGGTGGACCCGGGATAGTTGGCATATACTGAGGTGATGATTCCCTTGGCATTACATACTACCTGCACGTTGATGGAATGCCAGTGCTTGCGGTTCCTATAGATGTGCTCTGATGCCCTGGGGGGACGTAGAGCCACATGGGTGCAGTCGATGGCACCTAGCACTTTGGGGAATCGTGCCACTCCGTAAAAATCCAGGGCGGCAGCATGCCTTTCTGCAGGTGTTCTGGGCAGGTATATGTGCCTGCGGACTGATGGGCGTGCAGTCATGATGTTCAAGACCTGGTGTAGGCAGCGTGACTGGGTGGCCTGTGACACCCCACCCACTATGGCACTTGTCTGCTGAAATGATCCAGTGGCTAAGAAGTGCAGTACATTGAGGACCTTCTCCAGGGGGCTGAGTGCTTGGGAGCACAGGGTGGGTGATGTGAGGTCATCCTCCCACTCAGTCACCAGGTCCAGTATGATGTGTGGTGGAAACCTGTACCTCCCATACACCTGGTCATCAGGCATCCCGAAAAGGCTGGTTCTGGGTGTGAATATTCTGGCCCTGACTATCCTCCTCCTCCTCCTTTGGTAGCCCACTGCCACTGCTGCTAGGAACGGTATGTTCATCCTGGCGTCTGAGCTTGTTATTGTTAAAGTCCGCAATTTTATGCTTTGCGCGTGTTCTAGGCGAGCGTGTGACCCGCGCACCCCTGGAATCCAGTTCCCAGTCCAATAGCGTGTGGAAATTCACACGCACCACGGGATACAGCGTGTGACCCGCGCACCCCTGGAATCCAGTTCCCAGTCCAATAGCGTGTGGAAATTCACACGCACCACGGGATACAGCGTGTGACCCGCGCACCCCTGGAATCCAGTTCCCAGTCCAATAGCGTGTGGAAATTCACACGCACCACGGGATACAGCGTGTGACCCGCGCACCCCTGGAATCCAGTTCCCAGTCCAATAGCGTGTGGAAATTCACACGCACCACGGGATACAGCGTGTGACCCGCGCACCCCTGGAATCCAGTTCCCAGTCCAATAGCGTGTGGAAATTCACACGCACCACGGGATACAGGTTCGCTGACGTACTTGCGTGTGTAAGTGGCCGCGCACCCATTAAATACACGTACATAGGCCAATCGCGTGTACGCGCACTTTTGTCCAATTACACGCAATGAAATACACGTACATAGGCCAATCACGCGATGACACTCTGACGTGCAGTATTTCCACGTGTGTTCCGTCATCACGTGCTGAGTGGGGAACGCCCGTGCGGGTCACGTCAGACGCGCTTACGCGCTGAGGGACTCTGGTCCAATAGAATCGCGTATGCGTGCTGACGCGCTTACGCGCTGAGGGCCTTTCCTCGGATTTCACGCTGACGTGCAGGATTTTCACGTGCCAAATCACTCCGTATCAAGCTGGCCACCCGAAAACACACGGAACACCACGCTCCTGCCCAGAAGGCCGAGTTACTGCCCCCCAGTGCCCCGAGCAGCCTCCCACGTGCTATCTGCTGCTGCCTGCCTGCCTGCCTGCCTGCTGCCACCGTGCCCTGCCATTTGGTGCCTGCACATCAGCCATCTGCAGGGGTCCAGTTGCTGTGTCCACCCCTGCTGGAACTGAAGACTCCCAACTGGGATTACATCGCTCCACAGCCCAGCCCCAGGACCCAGTTGCCCACCCACACCTGCCTCTGGGGTTGCCATGTCGGGCACTTCCACATCTGGCACCAGTGGCAACCCCAGGCCAGAGGGGCAGAGGGGCACCAGCTTCACTGCCACCGAAGTTGGTGTCCTGGTGGAGCATGTCCTGGGGTAGTATGATGCCCTCTTTGGATCGTCCCGCGCCAGCAAGGAAGGACGGGAGAGGATCTGGGCCGACTGTGTGGTTGCCATCAACGCGGAGGGGGTGGCAACCCGCAACGTCCTGAAGATCAAGAAGCGCTGGGAGGACTTGAGGTCCAGGACCCTTGTGAAGGCCCGGCGCCTCGTGGAGGGGGGCCGGGGCCGCATGAGTTCCATCCAGAAGAGGGTCCTGGAACGCGTACGCCCAGCGCTCCACGCCCAGGTCCTTGAGAGGGAGGCCCGTCTGGAGTTGAGCGGTATGTGTCCAAGCATTACTGTGTGAGACAGGGCATGTTGCGGTGTGCTGGTTCTATGATACTTGCCTGTATGTGTGCCATGGGCCATGTATGCATGTATGTGTGCAGGGACATCATGGTAATGCATGTGCGACCAGTGATGTGTGACCCACATGGTTGTTGCATGTGTTGAAATGCGGCATGGGGAGCCCTATGCAGATTTTGGACATGAGAGCATGCCAGTCTCTGTACCTGGACATGGATGGGGGTGAAGGATGGGTGCTGATGCCAGGTACATATATGGTAGCCATGTCTGTGTGCCTGACCTGCGTGTCTGTGACTTGTGCATGCCATGGATGCATGACACATGTGTGTGACAATGCACAGATTCAGTGACGCACCCAACTTACCCTTGTTTCGCCTGTGTTCGGTGTGTTTGGGGCCAGATGGATGTGACTGAGGTGAAGTGTGTGCATGTGATATGCATGAGCCATGATGCATGTGAGTTACATATCATTGAATGTTTCTAGAGTCCATTGGACATGCATGGAAATGTCCATGGCATGCACCATGCCTGTTACTGTGTGTGTTTTGCCTGGACTGACCCATGTGTTGTGGAGGGACATGATGGAAGTGTACTTTGACAGTGGTGCTCATCTGCTATTGCTTCCTGTCTAGGGGACCATTGTACAGTAGCCTGATGCTTGTGTCCTTTGTCTCCCTCTACGCAGCGGCTAGTGAAGAAGAGGGCGGAGACGGCGCTGTGGAGCAAGGCGGCGGGGATGCCCCCACGGCTGCAGCGGAAGGGGTGGGTGAGCCCCCACAGGGGCCTGCTACGGCGGGAGACGGTGAGGAGCCATCCAGGTTGGTGGTTTGCACAGAGGAGGAGGAGGCCGACACTGGTGCACACATGGGGCCTGGTGGGAGCATCCCTGCTGGTGCAAGTGGTGCAGTCCAGGGCCAGGGGCAGGAGGCAGCACAGGTCACCGTGGAGGGGCCTGTGCATGTCACTGTCCCTGACCCTGTGAGTGCACCACCATGCACCAGCAGGGATGCCCCGTCCCAGGCCCGTCCGCAGGTAGAGGGGATGTCCATGTCACCTGACTCCCCTCCACCTGCGGACGTGGTAACCCCTGGCCGCGTGGAGAAGGTCCTGATTGGGGTCGCGATGCGCACGGCTGTGATTCGTGATGACGTGCGTGCTTCCCGGGAGGAGCACGCACGTCATCACGAAGTGCACCGTGCCGACGTGGCCCAATTGGGATCGGCCATGTTCGGGGGTTTCCTGCATGTGTTGGCCAATCTGACGGCCCTCTCCTCCTCAGTGCAGGCTATCCACCGGTCGTTCTCCTTGCCGTCTTCCGGCCCAGATGCCACCAGGGCCCCCTGTGGACCTGCCCCGACCAATGCAGCCAGCTCGGTGGGGATCCCATCCCTGCCACAGTTGGGAGTCGGAGGTCCAGCAGGGGTGGACAACACAGCAAGTGGACCCCAGCAGATGGAAGATGTGACGGCATCATCGGGCAGGGCACGTGCACGACGGCGTCGGTGGTTTCCATCAGCCTGGATGCCGTCGTGCTGGCAGAGGCAGTGGCGTCGGAGGCAGCAGCGGGCTCGACGTGGGAGGCATCATGGCTCGGGGCCATCAAGATCCGAGGGGCAGGCATCGGCCGGAGGGCAGGGCAACCCTGGGATGGTGGTGTGTTCCGTGTGGGAGGAGTTTGGCCAGCGGATAGGTGCGGAGCGGCAGCGGGCGGAAGAGGAGCGGCTCGCCATGGTCAGGGCAGAGTTCTCCATGCGTCGGGCATTGAGGCGGGCTGAGTGCCTCGAGGAAGCTCGCAGGGAGTTTGAGGTGGACATGGGGTTGTCCCTGCGAGACCTCGGGGCCAGGACAGAGTCCCGCCTCCAGGACATCGACATGGAGTTCGATGATGCCCTGGCCAGCAACATCACCAAGTGAGCCGCAGGACTTGCCCGCTGCCTTTGTATATAGTTATTTAGTTAGTTAGTGCTAGGTTTCCTTTATTTATTTTTATTATTTTGGACCGCTCGGACAATGGCCACTTTTTTGTACATATATTTTTCATTAGTTAGTGGTAGGTTTCATTTTTGGTGTTGGGCTCATGGACCCTGGAACATTCCTGTATATAGTTTGTTTTTTTGGGAGATGCATTTTTTTAATTTCTTATTGTTTTCACCATGACGTAATGGTTTTTCATTAATTTCCAATTACATGATATTGCTTTGGACAAATTCATTTTAATTTTTTTTTCCTTTGTTTTTTTGTTTATCACTTTTGTTCTCGGACATGGACCATTTATTTACTTAGCCACATCGTTGTATGTTTGAAAAATTCACTTATTTTTGGTATTTAATACATTTTTTATATTTTCTTACACTTGTGTTATTTTCTCATTGGTTTGTTACATGTCATGATATGGGTTTTGACATTCACTTGCACCCATTGTGTATGTGTGTGTGACGGACATGTGTTCTTTTGCATACTTGGCATTGGGGTTGTGTCATGTGATTGCATTCACTATGTGGGTGGATGCAATCCTTGCCTGGGTGTTTGTGCTGGGTATGCTGGCCATTACTGCCATGATTGTGTATCGTCAGGACCTGGGGCCAGGGGGACATGTGTGGGGGCCTGCTGGCAGGTTCCCCACAGTGCTGGGGGGTGGGGGTGGTGGGGAGGCATGGGTGGGGGCCTGGTGGAGGGTGCCCCTGGTGACTGGGGGGGTGGGGGTGGTGGGTGACATGAGTGGGGGCCTGGTGGAGGGTGCCCCTGGTGGCGGGGGGGTGGGGGTGGTGGGAGGCATGGGTGGGGGCCTGGTGGAGGGTGCCCCTGGTGACTGGGGGGGTGGGGGTGGTGGGTGACATGAGTGGGGGCCTGGTGGAGGGTGCCCCTGGATGGTGGGGGGTGGGGGTGGTGGGAGACATGAGTGGGGGCCTGGTGGAGGGTGCCCCTGGTGACTGGGGGGTGGGGGTGGTGGGTGACATGAGTGGGGGCCTGGTGGAGGGTGCCCCTGGATGGTGGGGGGTGGGGGTGGTGGGAGACATGAGTGGGGGCCTGGTGGAGGGTGCCCCTGGATGGTGGCGGGTGGGGGTGGTGGGAGACATGAGTGGGGGCCTGGTGGAGGGTGCCCCTGGTGGCGGGGGGTGGGGGTGGTGGGAGGCATGGGTGGGGGCCTGGTGGAGGGTGCCCCTGGTGACTGGGGGGGTGGGGGTGGTGGGTGACATGAGTGGGGGCCTGGTGGAGGGTGCCCCTGGATGGTGGGGGGTGGGGGTGGTGGGAGACATGAGTGGGGGGCCTGGTGGAGGGTGCCCCTGGTGACTGGGGGGGTGGGGGTGGTGGGTGACATGAGTGGGGGCCTGGTGGAGGGTGCCCCTGGATGGTGGGGGGTGGGGGTGGTGGGAGACATGAGTGGGGGCCTGGTGGAGGGTGCCCCTGGATGGTGGGGGGTGGGGGTGGTGGGAGACATGAGTGGGGGCCTGGTGGAGGGTGCCCCTGGTGGCGGGGGGGTGGGGGTGGTGGGTGACATGAGTGGGGGCCTGGTGGAGGGTGCCCCTGGTGGCGGGGGGGTGGGGGTGGTGGGAGGCATGGGTGGGGGCCTGGTGGAGCCTGCCCCTGCACTGCTGGGGGGTGGGGGTGGTGGGAGACATGAGTGGGGGCCTGGTGGAGGGTGCCCCTGGTGGCGGGGGGGTGGGGGTGGTGGGAGGCATGGGTGGGGGCCTGGTGGAGGGTGCCCCTGGTGACTGGGGGGGTGGGGGTGGTGGGTGACATGAGTGGGGGCCTGGTGGAGGGTGCCCCTGGATGGTGGGGGGTGGGGTGGTGGGAGACATGAGTGGGGGCCTGGTGGAGGGTGCCCCTGGTGACTGGGGGTGTGGGGGTGGTGGGTGACATGAGTGGGGGCCTGGTGGAGGGTGCCCCTGGATGGTGGGGGGTGGGGGTGGTGGGAGACATGAGTGGGGGCCTGGTGGAGGGTGCCCCTGGTGGCGGGGGGGTGGGGGTGGTGGGAGGCATGGGTGGGGGCCTGGTGGAGGGTGCCCCTGGATGGTGGGGGGTGGGGGTGGTGGGAGACATGAGTGGGGGCCTGGTGGGAGGGTGCCCCTGGTGGCGGGGGGGTGGGGGTGGTGGGAGGCATGGGTGGGGGCCTGGTGGAGGGTGCCCCTGGTGACTGGGGGGGTGGGGGTGGTGGGAGACATGAGTGTGGGCCTGGTGGAGGCTGCCCCTGCACTGCTGGGGGGTGGGGGTGGTGGGAGGCATGGGTGGGGGCCTGGTGGAGGGTGCCCCTGGTGGCGGGGGCGTGGGGGTGGTGGGAGGCATGGGTGGGGGCCTGGTGGAGCCTGCCCCTGCACTGCTGGGGGGTGGGGGTGGTGGGAGACATGAGTGGGGGCCTGGTGGAGGGTGCCCCTGGTGACTGGGGGGTGGGGGTGGTGGGTGACATGAGTGGGGGCCTGGTGGAGGGTGCCCCTGGATGGTGGGGGGTGGGGGTGGTGGGAGACATGAGTGGGGGCCTGGTGGAGGGTGCCCCTGGTGGCGGGGGGGTGGGGGTGGTGGGAGGCATGGGTGGGGGCCTGGTGGAGGGTGCCCCTGGATGGTGGGGGGTGGGGGTGGTGGGAGACATGAGTGGGGGCCTGGTGGAGGGTGCCCCTGGTGGCGGGGGGGTGGGGGTGGTGGGGAGGCATGGGTGGGGGCCTGGTGGAGGGTGCCCCTGGTGACTGGGGGGGTGGGGGTGGTGGGAGACATGAGTGTGGGCCTGGTGGAGGCTGCCCCTGCACTGCTGGGGGGTGGGGGTGGTGGGAGGCATGGGTGGGGGCCTGGTGGAGGGTGCCCCTGGTGGCGGGGGCGTGGGGGTGGTGGGAGGCATGGGTGGGGGCCTGGTGGAGCCTGCCCCTGCACTGCTGGGGGGTGGGGGTGGTGGGAGACATGAGTGGGGGCCTGGTGGAGGGTGCCCCTGGTGGCGGGGGGGTGGGGGTGGTGGGAGGCATGGGTGGGGGCCTGGTGGAGGGTGCCCCTGGATGGTGGGGGGTGGGGGTGGTGGGGAGACATGAGTGGGGGCCTGGTGGAGGGTGCCCCTGGTGGCGGGTGGGTGGGGGTGGTGGGAGGCATGAGTGGGGGCCTGGTGGAGGGTGCCCCTGGTGGCGGGGGGGGTGGGGGTGGTGGGAGGCATGGGTGGGGGCCTGGTGGAGGGTGCCCCTGGTGACTGGGGGGGTGGGGGTGGTGGGAGACATGAGTGTGGGCCTGGTGGAGGCTGCCCCTGCACTGCTGGGGGGTGGGGGTGGTGGGAGGCATGGGTGGGGGCCTGGTGGAGGGTGCCCCTGGTGACTGGGGGGGTGGGGGTGGTGGGTGACATGAGTGGGGGCCTGGTGGAGGGTGCCCCTGGATGGTGGGGGGTGGGGGTGGTGGGAGACATGAGTGGGGGCCTGGTGGAGGGTGCCCCTGGTGACTGGGGGTGTGGGGGTGGTGGGTGACATGAGTGGGGGCCTGGTGGAGGGTGCCCCTGGATGGTGGGGGGTGGGGGTGGTGGGAGACATGAGTGGGGGCCCTGGTGGAGGGTGCCCCTGGTGGCGGGGGGGTGGGGGTGGTGGGAGGCATGGGTGGGGGCCTGGTGGAGGGTGCCCCTGGATGGTGGGGGGTGGGGGTGGTGGGAGACATGAGTGGGGGCCTGGTGGAGGGTGCCCCTGGTGGCGGGGGGGGTGGGGGGTGGTGGGAGGCATGGGTGGGGGCCTGGTGGAGGGTGCCCCTGGTGACTGGGGGGGTGGGGGTGGTGGGAGACATGAGTGTGGGCCTGGTGGAGGCTGCCCCTGCACTGCTGGGGGGTGGGGGTGGTGGGAGGCATGGGTGGGGGCCTGGTGGAGGGTGCCCCTGGTGGCGGGGGGGTGGGGGTGGTGGGAGGCATGGGTGGGGGCCTGGTGGAGCCTGCCCCTGCACTGCTGGGGGGTGGGGGTGGTGGGAGACATGAGTGGGGGCCTGGTGGAGGGTGCCCCTGGTGGCGGGGGGGTGGGGGTGGTGGGAGGCATGGGTGGGGGCCTGGTGGAGGGTGCCCCTGGATGGTGGGGGGTGGGGGTGGTGGGAGACATGAGTGGGGGCCTGGTGGAGGGTGCCCCTGGTGGCGGGGGGGTGGGGATGGTGGGAGGCATGAGTGGGGGCCTGGTGGAGGGTGCCCCTGGTGGCGGGGGGGTGGGGGTGGTGGGAGGCATGGGTGGGGGCCTGGTGGAGGGTGCCCCTGGTGACTGGGGGGGTGGGGGTGGTGGGAGACATGAGTGTGGGCCTGGTGGAGGCTGCCCCTGCACTGCTGGGGGGTGGGGGTGGTGGGAGGCATGGGTGGGGGCCTGGTGGAGGGTGCCCCTGGTGACTGGGGGGGTGGGGGTGGTGGGTGACATGAGTGGGGGCCTGGTGGAGGGTGCCCCTGGATGGTGGGGGGTGGGGGTGGTGGGGGACATGAGTGGGGGCCTGGTGGAGGGTGCCCCTGGATGGTGGGGGGTGGGGGTGGTGGGAGACATGAGTGGGGGCCTGGTGGAGGGTGCCCCTGGTGGCGGGGGGGTGGGGGTGGTGGGTGACATGAGTGGGGGCCTGGTGGAGGGTGCCCCTGGTGGCGGGGGGGTGGGGGTGGTGGGAGGCATGGGTGGGGGCCTGGTGGAGGGTGCCCCTGGTGACTGGGGGGGTGGGGGTGGTGGGTGACATGAGTGGGGGCCTGGTGGAGGGTGCCCCTGGATGGTGGGGGGTGGGGGGTGGTGGGAGACATGAGTGGGGGCCTGGTGGAGGGTGCCCCTGGTGACTGGGGGGGTGGGGGTGGTGGGTGACATGAGTGGGGGCCTGGTGGAGGGTGCCCCCTGGATGGTGGGGGGTGGGGGTGGTGGGAGACATGAGTGGGGGCCTGGTGGAGGGTGCCCCTGGATGGTGGGGGGTGGGGGTGGTGGGAGACATGAGTGGGGGCCTGGTGGAGGGTGCCCCTGGTGGCGGGGGGGTGGGGGTGGTGGGAGGCATGGGTGGGGGCCTGGTGGAGGGTGCCCCTGGTGACTGGGGGGGTGGGGGTGGTGGGTGACATGAGTGGGGGCCTGGTGGAGGGTGCCCCTGGATGGTGGGGGGTGGGGGTGGTGGGAGACATGAGTGGGGGCCTGGTGGAGGGTGCCCCTGGTGACTGGGGGTGTGGGGGTGGTGGGTGACATGAGTGGGGGGCCTGGTGGAGGGTGCCCCTGGATGGTGGGGGGTGGGGGTGGTGGGAGACATGAGTGGGGGCCTGGTGGAGGGTGCCCCTGGTGGCGGGGGGGTGGGGGTGGTGGGAGGCATGGGTGGGGGCCTGGTGGAGGGTGCCCCTGGATGGTGGGGGGTGGGGGTGGTGGGAGACATGAGTGGGGGCCTGGTGGAGGGTGCCCCTGGTGGCGGGGGGGTGGGGGTGGTGGGAGGCATGGGTGGGGGCCTGGTGGAGGGTGCCCTGGTGACTGGGGGGGTGGGGGTGGTGGGAGACATGAGTGTGGGCCTGGTGGAGGCTGCCCCTGCACTGCTGGGGGGTGGGGGTGGTGGGAGGCATGGGTGGGGGCCTGGTGGAGGGTGCCCTGGTGACTGGGGGGGTGGGGGTGGTGGGTGACATGAGTGGGGGCCTGGTGGAGGGTGCCCCTGGATGGTGGGGGGTGGGGGTGGTGGGAGACATGAGTGGGGCCTGGTGGAGGGTGCCCCTGGATGGTGGGGGGGTGGGGGTGGTGGGAGACATGAGTGGGGGCCTGGTGGAGGGTGCCCCTGGTGGCGGGGGGGTGGGGGTGGTGGGTGACATGAGTGGGGGCCTGGTGGAGGGTGCCCCTGGTGGCGGGGGGGTGGGGGTGGTGGGAGGCATGGGTGGGGGCCTGGTGGAGGGTGCCCCTGGTGACTGGGGGGTGGGGGTGGTGGGTGACATGAGTGGGGGCCTGGTGGAGGGTTGCCCCTGGATGGTGGGGGGTGCGGGTGGTGGGAGACATGAGTGGGGCCTGGTGGAGGGTGCCCCTGGTGACTGGGGGGGTGGGGGTGGTGGGTGACATGAGTGGGGGCTGGTGGAGGGTGCCCCTGGATGGTGGGGGGGTGGGGGTGGTGGGAGACATGAGTGGGGGCCTGGTGGAGGGTGCCCCTGGATGGTGGGGGGTGGGGGTGGTGGGAGACATGAGTGGGGGCCTGGTGGAGGGTGCCCCTGGTGGCGGGGGGGTGGGGTGGTGGGAGGCTGGGTGGGGGCCTGGTGGAGGGTGCCCCTGGTGACTGGGGGGGTGGGGGTGGTGGGTGACATGAGTGGGGGCCTGGTGGAGGGTGCCCCTGGATGGTGGGGGGTGGGGGTGGTGGGAGACATGAGTGGGGGCCTGGTGGAGGGTGCCCCTGGTGACTGGGGGGTGGGGTGGTGGGTGACATGAGTGGGGGCCTGGTGGAGGGTGCCCCCTGGATGGTGGGGGGTGGGGGTGGTGGGAGACATGAGTGGGGGCCTGGTGGAGGGTGCCCCTGGATGGTGGGGGGTGGGGGTGGTGGGAGACATGAGTGGGGGCCTGGTGGAGGGTGCCCCTGGTGGCGGGGGGGTGGGGGTGGTGGGTGACATGAGTGGGGGCCTGGTGGAGGGTGCCCCTGGTGGCGGGGGGGTGGGGGTGGTGGGAGGCATGGGTGGGGGGCTGGTGGAGCCTGCCCCTGCACTGCTGGGGGGTGGGGGTGGTGGGAGACATGAGTGGGTGCCTGATGGAGGGTGCCCCTGGTGACTGGGGGGGTGGGGGTGGTGGGTGACATGAGTGGGGGCCTGGTGGAGGGTGCCCCTGGATGGTGGGGGGTGGGGGTGGTGGGAGACATGAGTGGGGGCCTGGTGGAGGGTGCCCCTGGTGACTGGGGGTGTGGGGGTGGTGGGTGACATGAGTGGGGGCCTGGTGGAGGGTGCCCCTGGATGGTGGGGGGTGGGGGTGGTGGGAGACATGAGTGGGGGCCTGGTGGAGGGTGCCCCTGGTGGCGGGGGGGTGGGGGTGGGTGGGAGGCATGGGTGGGGGCCTGGTGGAGGGTACCCCTGGTGACTGGGGGGTGGGGGTGGTGGGAGACATGAGCAGGTGTGCAGGGTAGTCCCCTGTTTTGTGGGCTGCCTGCAGGGGCCGTCGAGGGTGACAGGACCCACCCAGCCTAATCGCGTGTGTAACTTCGCACGCACCCCTGTTAATACACGTACCAAGCCAAATCGCGTGTGATAATTCCCGCGCACCCCTGAAATACACGCGCCCAGCCTATTCGCGTGTGGAACTTCCCGCGCACCCCTGAAATACACGCGCCCAGGCTATTCGCGTGTGGAACTTCCCGCGCACCCCTGAAATACACGCGGCCAGGCTATTCGCGTGTGGAAATTCCCGCGCACCCCTGAAATACACGCGCCCAGGCTATTCGCCGTGTGGAACTTCCCGCGCACCCCTGAAATACACGCGCCCAGGCTATTCGCGTGTGGAACTTCCCGCGCACCCCTGAAATACACGCGCCCAGGCTATTCGCGTGTGGAACTTCCCGCGCACCCCTGAAATACACGCGCCCAGCCTATTCGCGTGTGGAAATTCCCGCGCACCCCTGAAATACACGCGCCCTGCTGTAATCGCGTGTGGGACTTCCCGCGCACCCCTGTAAATGACGTACCCTAGTTTTTCGCGTGTAGGATTTCACGCGCACCCCTGGAATTCCCGTAGCCTAGCTTTTCGCGTGTGGAAATTCCCGCGCACCCCTGAAATACACGCGCCCAGGCTATTCGCGTGTGGAACTTCCCGCGCACCCCTGAAATACACGCGCCCAGGCTATTCGCGTGTGGAACTTTCCCGCGCACCCCTGAAATACACGCGCCCAGGCTATTTCGCGTGTGGAACTTCCCCGCGCACCCCTGAAATACACGCGCCCAGCCTATTCGCGTGTGGAACTTCCCGCGCACCCCTGAAATACACGTACCCTGCTGTAATCGCGTGTGGGACTTCCCGCGCACCCCTGTAAATGACGTACCCTAGTTTTCGCGTTTAGGATTTCACGCGCACCCCTGGAATTCCGTAGCCTAGCTTTTCGCGTGTGAAACTTCCCGCGCACCCCTGTAAATGACGTACCCTGCTTTTCGCGTGTGGAACTTCCCCGCACCCCGGGATACACGTACCCAGGGCAATCGCGCGAGTGACTTCTCGCGCAACCCGTTGTACACACACGCGCGAATTTTTGAACAGTGGGTGTCCGTGTAAATGGCGTACACCTTTGCACATCATTAGTCCCTTTGGGGTCACGGTATGGCCCATTGCTGTATG